>NW_026926255.1:0-27478 GCF_032062105.1 Saccostrea cuccullata | reverse complement strand
ACCTATGATTACTGTGCGCTTTGGCAGAGGATCGATATCAGCAATTATCTAAATTAAAGATATATAATTATGGCAATAGATAAATTTTAAAGCGGATTATGAGTGAATATTACCCCTGGTATATGGGTTTCTGGAATAAGCACATTACATACCTTTTTAATCAAATTGACTCCGATCTAATTCTTGAACATGAGAAACATTACAAGTCCGGAACAGGTAACAAATAACACTGAGGAGATATATCCTGGTACGAAAATTAAATAAAAATTCAAAATCAATACACTTCATCATTATTTCAATATGCATTGTATTTTTATTATCACGTGGATTCTCTTTATCATAGGTAATGATATTATAAACTTTGTAATGAATGACACCTTAAGCATTCCATTTATAAATATAATAAAAATACATTGACCTGTTGAGCATGCCTTGGATGCTCCTTTTTGTGACTCTGAGCCCTCTGTAAAATATTAAACAACAAAAATGGATTAAAATATTTCAAATTTCGGAGGAAAAAATTAAATCCATTCTTATTTATTTTCTTCATTTTATTTTTCTTTATTTTGCATATATTTTATGCAGTTGTGAGGAGATTCGCTAGTGAAAGCCGTCAACACCATCATTAGGTGTCACGAATGAATTTCACATTATATATGTGATAACTTTAATAATTTAAAAGTCAGTACCAGAAAATTTGGACGACCTATTTTTGTATTCATATGAAGCAAATTTTGTGTAAAAGCTTCAGAGTGAAAAGAAGAAAATACTTGTTGTGGCCTTTATCTCAACATTTAGATATATCAACGAGGTACTGTCAATTAACAATGGTAATTTCTATATAATTCCTACATCGATACTATATATCCTGGGGGGCTTGAGATAAAAAATACCACTGAGTCTGACACATCTGTTTCATACTTGGATATTTTACTTGAAAAAGACATTAATGGTAATCTAACAACCAATCTTATATCTCTATGATGAACAAAATGACTTTAACTTTTCTTTCGTCAACTTCCCTTACTTATGCAGTAATATAACTTCGTCACCTGCAGACGAAGTTTGTATATCTCAGTTGATTCGATACACAAGAGCATGCTCTACGTATGAACAATTTCTTAAACGATATAAACTATTGACAAACAAGTTGATGAAACAAGAATATCAGCAGTCTCGTTTAAAGTCATCATTTCGTAAGTTCTTTGGTCGATACAATGACCTTGTCAGCAAATACAATTTATCATTGAGTCAAATGCTGTCTGACGTTTTTCATACTAATTGTTAGTCCATTATTTATACACTGAACTGACGACGTATGTTCCCGTTAATTCCTAGTCAGTAGAAGGAGAAAACAGCGGTGTGACCGGTCGGCAGGAGATGTTCACTCCTTCAAGGCACCTGATCCCACCTCTGATGGTTCGGAGGTCCGTGTTTGCTCTGCTCCTGTTTTGAATTGTTTTATTGACTTTTGATGTAGAATAATTTTTAGGTAATTTTTTGAAATGAAAGATGATTAATCACTGATTGTATTCAAAAAAGAAAAAAAAGTTTGTTTACTCACTGACGGTAATGTTAAGATACTGTATGGCTGTTCCTGTTCCACAGAGACCAGAGGATCCAGACTCACACAGAAACTGTGCATAAGTGTCGCTAGTAGTGATATTGTAGGTGATGGTACTAGATCGAATGTACTGACAGCCTGATGGTGAGGACTGGGAGTGGATTGGTTTCTGTGGTAACCCTGTAAAGGATTGTGCTCCAGCAGTCTTAGCACACCAACGTATCGTCTGGAATTGACCCAAATAACATTTTATTCTATAACATGTTTTAGTATTAAGTATGTATTGTTTGGAACTTTGCAGGCATTTAATAATTTAGATTTTCGAACACAAATTAGAATACCTTATTGTTATTTTGAATGTGAAGGAAAGCAATGTAAAAGATTCAAATTGCACGATATGAAAGCAAGGTTTTATCAATATCAATTGAATGGCAGTTAAATACAAGAATAGTTTTTCTTCTAAAAAAAAAGATATTTTTCGGCTTTTTCCCACGCACATAAACATTTACACTAATGTGTTTGTAATGTACGTTCTCTTATAACTGTTTCCCTTTCATTGTATCAAATAAGACTTGGCTACTACTTGGTCGGTCTCAGGTCTAGGTATTTTGTCAATCAAATTAATGTTACATTCATCTAACTTTTAACTTAAAAAAATATTTTTATAATACGGGCCTTATAGGTCATCTGAGTATCATGCGACAACTTTCCAACAATTGAATTTGATTCATGTTTTAAACTAGAGGCCATGAAATTCACAATTTTGAAAGAGGCATCATTGCTTATCATAATTATGCACTCAGCATGCTTATTTTGGTTACTTAATACCCAGAGGTAGATCAGAGTAACACAGAGAAAATTCATTTCCACTTTTAGTGAATTTCAGGGCCCCTGGGTCAGGGCTACTTGTGTTAGGGTTGGTCGACAGTTTAGCTCCCCATCCCACAGGAACCATTGACCCCGAGGCCATATCTTTCAAAATTTTAGAAATCTTTTAAAATTTAATTTCACAATGCTGTTGATTAATACCAAACTGCAGATTTCAAAGCATTAAATTATTTCAGATTATGTACCCCCCCACCACCCTCAAAGTACCTCTGTCCCAGGGGCCAGGAAATTAACCATTTTTGGAAGAAGCAGGTTTTTTGTCATAAATATATACTAAGATCATTTGGCATTATACCCAACAACAAAGGAAAAGATTTTCAAAGGATGCATGCATTTTCACTATATAAACATTAGAGCCCTACCCTAACACAAGAAGCCCTTACCCAGGGACCCTGAAATTCAAAAATCTCAAAGAAGCATCCTTCCCCCTCATAACTATGTGCATAGTTCATTGGTTAAATACTCAGGTGCAGAAAAGAAGAGTTTTAAGGAATTTATGCATTTTCACTGTATAATCAATAAAGCCCTGCCCTATCACCAGAGCTCCCAACCCAGGGGCCATGAAATTCACAATTTTGGAAGAAGTAGCCTTATTCAACATAACTATGTACTTGGTTAGTTTATTTAATACTCAGGAGCAAAGAAGAAGATTTTCAAAGAAATAATTCATTTTTTACTAAATAATCTATATAGCCCAGCCCTACCACTAGAACCCCTGACCCTGGGGCTGTGAAATTCACAATTTTGGAAGAAGCAGCCTTATTCAACATAGCTATGCACTTGGTTAGTTTATTTAATGCCCATGAGCAGAGAAGAAGAATTTCAAAGAATTTTTGCATTTCACTACATAATCTATATAGCCCAACCCTACCACTAGAACCCCTGATCCTGGGGGGATTAAATTCACAATTTGAGAAAAGACAGTCAAATTCAACATATATATGCACTTTGTTAGTTTATTTAATGCCCACAAACAGAAAAGAAGAATTTCAAAGAATTTATGCATTTTCACTATATAATAAACATAGCCCTGCCCTAGCACTAGAATCCCTGACCCTGGGGCCATGAATTTCACAATTTTGGAAAAGGTGGTCATTTTCAACTTACCTATGCACTTGGCTAGTTTATTTAATGTCCAGGAGCAGAAAAGAAGAATTTTAAAGAAATAATGCATTTTCACTATATAAACTGTTAAGCCCGGCCCTAGCACTAGAACCCCTGACCCTGGGGCAATGAATTTCACAATTTTGGTAGAGGACTCAATGCTGATTACAATCATACAAACAGTTTGACTGCTTGATGTCCAGGAGTAAAGAAGAAGATTTTTAAAGATTGCACTGATTTTAGTGGTTTTTGCCCCACCCCAAGGCCCCAGGGGGGCTGGGACCATGAAATTCACAATTTTTGTTTCCCTTCACCCATAGATGCTATATGTCAAATTTGGTTGAAATTGGTACAGTGGATTTAGAGAAGAAGTTAAAAATGTTAAAATGTTAACGCACGCCGAACGACTAACACCGCACGACGCACGACGAACGACGACAGACGAAAACAGATAGCAATAGGTCACCTGAGTTTACTCAGGTGACCTAAAAATATTAAACTTCGAGGTGTGAAATTTTAACATTCATTTCTTGTGATTGTGAATGATGTAAGAATATCTTTAAATGTCCGTTTTCCGAGGGAGAAAAAGTATTTTGACACAACTGAATTTCAAATATGATGAACAATCTAGTAATTACACAAGTTAATCTCCAATAAATGTTGGACTTTGAGCTAAGGATAGTTAAGAAAATGATCTTTGTTAGACATAATTAGGCAATCAGGAAAGCAAAAGACCATTGCAACTGTAGGAGAGAAAGTTCAACATCCACAAGGCGGCCATGCTAAAGGATATCTCTATGGGAAAAGTTACCAATGCCTACTGCTACAAAGGTGATCTCGGTGAACCTCCTGGCTGAGAGAAGTTTGCTAGCATATAAAAAAATCATTCAGGATCTTAAAATAGATAATAAAAAGCCAGAAACAAATCGGAAGAAGAGCCAAAGACTAGCAACAATATTATGTATTCCTTTAATCGCAATTTTAATTTTAAGCTAGAAACTCCTGATTTAATCGTGTTATATCAAAAATAGAATATAATATTTTCAAAGACAAATTGTATTTTTTTTCGGAAACTAAAAGTAAAACGTTCACGCCTTCACGTCATTGAAGAAATAATTCTGTCCGAAAATAGCTTATATTTCTAAACTAACTTGACAAATACGTTCCCAAACATTTTACCATATTATTGAAGCTTCGCTTAAGATTTTCGAACAGAAAGAAGGACCAGCAACCAACTCTTTTTCAATTTTTGAACAAAAGCGTGCATTGCAGTCCAGGACACAATAAAATGTAAAATAATGTTGGTAAGAAATTATTCCGAATTGATATTTTTCAAAATGTAACCATATAACGATGAGTTCCACAAAGACAGAAAACTATTGTGCCGAGTAATTCGTCATGACCTATAAACCCCTGTATGTTTGTACAATTAGATAAAGGAAAAAATGTGCAATTGCAAATAGAGCTCTTTTAACACACCTGCAAACTTGAAAACATTTGAATACAGTGTGTAAACATTTTAAGAGCACATCATTTAAAACAATTTTATATACACAGCAGAAAAATTACAACCTTTCTGTCTTCTACACGAAAATCATGATACTCGTATTTCCTTTTCAACTTCAAACCATCTGTATTAAAATACATACCGCACTAGGATCACTGCCTATCTGTCCTGTACATGTTAACTGTAAATTTGTTCCTACTTCAAACTGTCTTTCATTTGTGTCAAACTGTTCTCCCAGTATCCTCACTTTTGGTGTTTCAATAGACACTGGCTTAACTGTAACATACAAATAAATTTTACATTGCAAGTCCTGTGTATTGTAGGGTTTTTTTTATTCTTTAACAGTGTGATATGTAATATTTTTATGCTATAGAATGGGTTTGCTATGATTATAATAAAAACATTGAAGAGACCGATATACATTCATTAATGCAAAACTGCATACAGGGAACTGTTTGCCCCTGTTTTTTTTACCCCTTCCTGCCTACCCTCATCTCGGCGAATTTAAAATTGGGCAAATTAACAAAATACAGTATACATGTAATTTCTTAAACAAAACTATGACTGGCCGAATTCAAAATTGTTTGCAAGTGTGAAAGGGCGAAAATAAGACGGGACGAAAATAATCCTCTATACAGTATCATATGAGGAAAGAGGAAAACTAAATTTTGATATTGCAATATTGATAAAAATTGTCGTTTTATTTATAACTTATTTTTTACGGTGTATAAACCAACTAAACCACAAAACAGTTTCATAAGTGTGAATAATAAAATCAACAACAACAAAAAATAAAAGAAAATAGGATAATCATCTTCCTTGACAGCTCATGTTACATGTATACAAGCATATTTCACATATAATTATTCTACAATGGTTCCTCCTGCTCTGCTTACCTTTATAAGAAACTTGCAATGAATTTGTTTCGGTAATTTTCTCAGGAATCATATTTGAATTACTGTCTAGCCCACTCATTTTACATCTGTACTCTTTAAAATCATCTGGACATCTGATATTGGACTTTGGAAAGATAATTCTTAGCTGTTCTTCAGAATCAGGTTTTAGGGAACCCGTGGCTGTTGTCAAGTTATTCAATGTTAAATCTTCATACGTTACCTCTTCTCGTTGATCTTCTAAGGTAAGAGCTACAACTGTCTCAAAACCGTTCGTAGTATTTCTCTGCAGGTGTATGTTATATAACACGCTGACATGTGATGGGCTTTGTATGGAACAAACAATGACCAATGCATCCTTTCCCAACTCTACAACTTGTGGTTGAATCTGGATCTGGAGATTCGGAGATAACGCTATAAGAAACCATGAATATACAAGTAATTTTCAAATATTTTCAAGCTATCCCTGCATTTAACATTGAAGTCTTTTTAAAAGTAATTCATTATTTTCAAGATAGATGCAAGAAAAGTCCATTTGGAGCATATATTATAAATTGAATATGTACGAGATAATAAATATGAAAAAAAAAATTTTAAATCTTAAAAACAAAGATGCAAAATCTGTTGGAATGTTGTCGTGGTAACGCTATCTACGAGGGTTGTCCCGTACAATTGTGGACAAGTTGTCTAGTGTGAAAAATAAACATCACTGCGTTTTTAAATTTTCACTATTATTTAGTAAATATATTAGTAATACAATGGTAGGTAGAATAACAAAACTTCGATTTCCTAATTCGTGAGGAATAGTGTATTCTTTCAATATCAATTATATATAGCAATCAAACATAGAAGAAAAAAATACCCCTGTAGGAATACTTGGCAAGGGTTTCTGTCTGTTGGAAGGGAGAAGGTTAATTATATAAAGTATATGGTTTATGTTCCCCATCCTAGGCAACATAATATCCGCTTTGAAATACCCAATTTTTATCGTTTGATAAACTGTTAAGCTTAATATTTATATCGCAAAAAACCTGTCAGAGATTGTCCCAGTGTAAAAGTATGTCGCTGATTGTAAATTCAGCACTCCTCACAAAAGTCCAATACCTACATTTCAAGTTTAGGACTATCTTTTCATGAGATCATGCGCTTCGTATGAAAAATTTCTCAAGCGAGACAAGCATTGAAAAACAAGGGAAATCTCACCCCTTTATGGCATCTGATCCCATATAATGTTTTAAAGGTGCGTATTTGCTCTGCTGTTTGGCTTAAATTGACTTTAAGCTTGAATGCATTTCATATAGGAATTTTCAGAAACAAAACAAGAGTATCAAATCTCGTATAAAATTATCATTTCTAAATAACTGTGGTCAAAACAGTGACCTAGTCTGCAAATTCAGTCTATCATGAAAATTAAGTCGTATGCTAAATGAGTTTTTACATAATACATATGATTGTTAAATAATTTTTTACACATTGAATTTTCCGTTTTTCTTGTTAGGACAAAGAACACATGGCGGGTTTGACAAGTTGGCAGGGGATACTTACTCCTCCATTGCACCTGATTCCATCTCTGATGATTTTAAGGTCCATGTTTGCTCTGCTCTTAATTTGAATTGTAGGAATAAATTTATGAATTTATATTTTATTAATTATCAATAAATTTAGGTTAAATCCTATCAATCATCTCCATATTTTTTTTCTGTACGCCCGTTCATGATAAAGAACAATCTTAATTACACTTTATGCGACTTGTGTTTTGAGGAAATTTTTTATATTCATTTCGGTGTTTCATTTACTGCCTCCAATACTTGGCAATTAAATGAGAACTCATTGAAGTTTTTCAACCAGTTAAGTTAAAATGGCTTTAATCTCCTTTGCTTAATCTGTATAGTTAATTTATGCCTGTGTTTTCTAGTTAAAGGAAAAATTCTTTGAGTTCTTAACACGTTACATAATTCTTATTTTTTTTCTAACTGGTTACAAATTCTCTTTTCGAAACATAAACAGGGAAATGATCAGTAATAGCATGTCGTTTTGGAAAGAAAAATGCAATTTTGCCATACATTTTAATAACTACATGATCTTGTTTATAAATTATATATAATCAACCATAGACCATTTGTCAAAATCATCGCCCTATCGTCTCTTTATCAGGGCAACAATCATTAACGGGTCAATGTTCTAAGAAATATTTTGTTCTTGATTTTAATATCTTTTTCTATAGACAAAATACATGTAGTATTATTTACGAATATATATTTTCACTAGATATAGAAACATTTTCTAAAGAAAACACAAACTATTAATTAGACGTTAATCGCAGCAAATCCCAGTCATTCAAAGTCATATGAGATATTTACTAGTTCAGGCAAGGAGTCATATCATAAACATTTTGAAAAAAAGGTGTAAAAAAATTATAAATATATAAACCATTTTAGAAATGCAACTCACTCAGGGTAATGTTAAGATACTGTATGACTGTTCCTGTTCCACAGAGACCAGAAGATCCAGACTCACACAGAAACTGTGTATAGGTGTCGGCGCTTGTGAGGTTGTAGGTGACAGTACTAGAACGAGTGTACTGACAGCCTGATGGTGAGGGCTGGGAGTGGACTGGTGTCATTGGTAACCCTGTGAAGGATTGTGCTCCAGCAGTCTTGGCACACCACCGTATTGTCTGCAAATCATTTAAAGAAAAGAATAAACAATGACACAAGTATTGTAAACTTGATCGGAGAAAAAACTTTGTTTTACCTATGCAGTTCGTACAATAGTATATTTATTAATTCTTATCTCTACGATGAATCTGTTTGCGGAGATAAGTATTCGTAAGAGAAAATTCCACCTAACTTTTTAAATATAAATTCCATGTATCAGTGCAAGATAATATATTCCGCTTGTTAACACTTAACAGTAAAATCTATAAAACACTCCAACTGAAATTTAAAAAAAAAAATGTCAAAACGTAGATTGTTAAATCGTTTCACTGCTTATGTTTCTGTATAAATTGATATTTTGAATTACATTCTGCATGAACTCAGTTCTTCTGCTATGTTCAACCCTAGCTGAGATTCTTCAGCATTTTTTTTTTCAAGATCTTAAAATCAACTGCAGATTTCACGTTTTGGAAGTTGTTGTGATAAGTAATTATATATTTTTTTATATATTCAAATTTTTTACTTATCTGAAGTATTTAACATATCCTAACATATCCTTGGATTTATCAAAAGATAGAAAAACAAATTAATTTCGAATAATCTATTTAAGATTTAAATGCATTCAGGAAACGTTATAAATTCAATAATCAATATTTATTATATATTGCAACTTATTTCAGATATATACATGCATGCGGCTGGAATTTGATTAGTTTTCATTCATATGAACAAACCTAACTACAATGACTACATAGTATGAAAACATTTTTTCTTCATATTATATACATATATATAAAGTATTGTAATATTGCAGTCATTGTACTTAACTATGTTATGTATGAGGGTGGGTTTAAGCTTATTGTTATATTATAGTGGTTAGTCACCATATAATACATGTATGTATGGGGGTGGACTTCAGAATATAGCATAATACTCACAGGCTTGCCTAGTATTTTTCAGTGTTGTAAAGTACAGTGTAGCATCCAGTAGTAAATTATTAGAAATGTTTTATTGTTTCTGTTAATTTATTATCTTATCGTTTACTTAAATTATTGATGCAATACACAATGTACTTCGACATTGTTATGTCAACAAATATTGTTTTTGTGTTACTAGACAATCTAGAGGGGAAATGTAGAACAGACGGACGGTAAGGAACAGTGATACTAAGATGTTATATGTCAGTTTTTCATAATTATCTACCATTTTACGGCTGTTATTTACTTCGCAAGTGAGTTAAGGCTAGATATGGGTTTTCTATGCAAATGAGCTAATAAAAATGCATAAATTGTATATTTTATGTACAGAGAAAGTTCAAATTGATTTTCTTATACATGCTAAGCACCCACAGTATATTATTGCAAGTGCATTTTATGACGTCATATTATGACGTCATAGTTTTTCCCATTCAAGGTAATAAAACACATTAACAAAACAACGTCGGCGCAAGGGCATATCTCACCTAATTTAAAATAAATAAAGTATCATATTAAGGAAAATAATCTAAAAATTAATAAAATTGCTGCACAAATCCTATCCTCTTCTTCAATTTATAAAAATTTTACTAAACTTACACCGGACTGTACATTTTTACCCTGTTTGAACTTAAAACTGTGCAAATAGTAACTAAACAATTGCAGTGTCGACATTTGTGCAGCAATATCTTAAATCTTTGGAATATTCTGCGTTTCTTTATACCTTGTTTCTGTAAAACAAAGTAAGGTATGCTCTTGCGCCAGAGCGATTTTGTTGATGTTTCTTATAAACGTGTGTAGTAAAGATTGATGACGTCATAATATGACGTCATAGTGTGTACTGGCAGTCGCATATCGTGGGTACCAAGAATGTATTAGAAAACAAGTCTTAACATTTTCTTTGTGGTATCTATAGCACTAATGGGTCTTACTTAATTAATTTGCATAGAAAACTCCATACGTAGCCTTAACTCACTTGCGTTACTTTTCCCAGCACTATCACATGCATTGTAATATGGCGCCTATAAGTCATCTTTCTTACGACGAAAATAGTCACGTGACATAAAAATTGTTGTTTAACAGTGATAAAATCAAAATGACACTTTTCAGTGTCCTCAATTGCTTATAATTGATACTTAAATGTTATTTTATTGCAGTCTTTTCATTTAATTATGTTTTATTTGACGAAATGTTTTGGAACTTGAATGTATAGCGTAAGACTTATGTGTGCTCAATATTGTTTCGTATTACTACGCCGTGGATTGTGTGTGTCCGTTTTATAACCGATTGTTTGTTGAACTAATTTTATTATGTATATCAAATAGAATTTATAACTCCTACCTTACATATAGAAAGAACATTTTCAACGACATTATTTTCTCTGTATTACACAAATTGTATGTAAAGTTGTTCTGAGGTGCTCCAGAAAGGACAATTATTCATTGGTTAGTTTTGATCACGTGACAATTATAGAATATATATATATATATATATATATATATATATATGAGCAGCGAACCTCAATTTTATCATCATGATACTCATCAATATCGCTGACTGTATAGCTGTAAATTACTAGATCTCTTAGAATGCGACTTAGGTATGAGAAAATAATGTAAACTTTAGTACAAAGTAGCCTGTACTTTCTCCACCGCACGAACACCGCAATCCACTGTATTTTATTAGGCCAGAGATGTTAAATTTATAAGAACAAATTATACCTACAAAATGGGCCTTTTCTACACTACAGCTAGGACTTATAATCATAGATATTCTGACTAGTTTTGTGATATTTCATTAATATCTTTATTAAATGAATATTTGAAACTAGAAATTGAACGTGGGTATATTTTTAAAGATCTGAAGTACAATATTAAGAGTGTTTAAATACTTGCGAGGGGCGGAGGATGCTCTATATTTTATGTATACAGTACCGACCAGACCCAACCTGACACAAAGCAGTCCCAGAGCAGTCCCGGGGACTGCTTTCTGGGACTGCTAAAGCAGTCCCGCAGCAGTCCCAGAGCAGTCCCAGAGCGGTCCCAGCAGTCCCAGCGGTCCCAGAAAGCAGTCCCAGCAGTCCCAGAAAGCAGTCCCAGTGGGCGGGGTTTATTAATTTAATAGGCGGGGCTAACTCAGAAATGAGATTTCCAATAAACAATGGAACTATAAAAGGCAGCTGAATTTTTGTTGAGCAGTATGCCAGGAATCCTTACAATGCGAAGGTCATTTACATGTACAATGTATGAGCAGTACCCGCATAGATTTGAAACAATTTGAAATAATATTTATTGAAGGAAGAAAGCTTACACACCTACATAAATGAATTACACTGAACAAGAATATTTAATCACAATTATCTAGGGGTTTTTGTGATTGATACTGGCTCTCATATTTATTTTCTATACAGAAAACTAAAATTGAATTAATTATATTTCACCAGAATTAGTTTTAAATAGATCTAATCATTAAAGATCATGGCCGATTTCAATACTATCGGGATACTCTAAAGGCATTTTTTTTTAAAGTATTAGGGCTTTTGAAAAATTCGTTGCTAATTTTGCCAAGTAATATTTTTAAGTATTGATTATTCTTTACTGACATGTTAATTTAAAAATTATTGTTTTATTTGTAAATTGTATTAGTGACTAGTATAGAATCCTAAGATTATGTTCAACATTAATTAATCTTGAAAGAAATTTATACACATTTCATTTATCTTTTTCTTTTTTTGCATTACATTTTTTACATAGATTGAAATTAGGGTCATTGTTAATTGAGCAGCATGTTCAATGATGTGTAACACTGATACGCGTACCCAAATAACATGCATAATTGATTTTCTGCCCAAAGGCGATTGAAACTGCAGGTGTTTATATCATTTTATTCATACACATGATCGGCCAGCTGGTAAACAAAAGCAAAACAAAAAAGAAATAAATCACAATTCCCGGTATTTTCAACTGTTTATTTATTTATTGTTTTTTAAATTTACTCTTTTTATAATTAACTTATTTATAAATTAAAAACTAATTCATCTGTAAATTCCTGTATAAATGTTCACATTGCTTATGTTACGAAAGAATGGTGGCATAATTTTATTTCATGTCATAAAATAAATTGTTAGATTTTTATTTGAGAGTTGCATGGAATACTCTTTTAGCGTGGTGCTTGTAAAACGTGTAGCCTTTTCAATTGAAATATCTTATATCTAAATGTAAATGATTTTTTAAATAGTGCCAAATGCAAATTTTGAGTATTTAATATTACATTTGATAATAAAATAAATCTACATGTAGATATTTTTTCTCATGAGCCTGAAGTTTTATATATGTTAGAAATAAAAATCTCCTCCTGGCTTCCTTATTTAACAACTTTATTTTTAAAACTATTCAATATTACATTTGTGTAAATATACAGTCCATAAAACTATAAATTAACTATAATACATGTAATCTCAAGTTATTAAAAGATTATAAGAAATCCTTGCTTATTAAACAGTTTAAACTCCTGTCTGCTGCAAGTAAACAAAACAACAGGGAGCCTGCAAATTCAGAATACACAAGTGGGCGGAGCCATCATGTCACTCAGAACCTTTGTCACACATGAGTGAACAAAGCAGTCCCAGAAAGCAGTCCCAGGGGCAGCTGGGACTGCTGGGACTGCTTTTCATAGCAGTCCCATAGCGGTCCCAGAGCAGTCCCACAGCAGTCCCAGAGCGGTCCCAAAGCAGTCCCGGGGACTGCTTTCTGGGACTGCTTTGGTGTCAGGTTGGGTCTGGTCGGTACTGTAATGGACGGATGTCATGTGTAGTCCTGATAGAAAAAAAAATCACTGAATTTACTCGGGATTTATCACAGTGTGTTGATTAGCGTCTGACAAGGTGCCAAGGAAGCTTACAATATTTTAGATTTTAAAAATGTTAAACACATACAGCACTAGGATCACTGCCTATCTGTCCTGTACAAGTTAACTGTAAACCTGTTCCAACTTCAAACTGTCTTTCATTTGTGGCAAACTGTTCTCCCAGTATCCTCACCCTGGGCATCTCAATTACAATTGGCTGAACTGTAACACAGAAATAACATCGAATTATTGCAATCGATGTCATTCAAAAGCCTATATTATTTTAGTTACATTCATATTTCTGTATGTTTTTGAATTTGTCTTGATGTAGGAAAAATAAAAATAGCAAAGAAAATCTCACAGATTTCCGAAATCGTCAATATTCACAAATGCAATATGATATTAAAAAAAAAATAATACAGCTTCTTTGATGGAATGTTCATGTTCGTTGACAAAGCCAATTGATGAAATGCATTACTGGAAATGTTGCAAATTCAGCAATCATAATTCTTGTTTGAAGTCAGTTCACTTCTTGTGTTATTAGCATGCATTTAAAACCAGATTAGGTATACAATGTGGCTTATTTGTCTTCTTACAAACCTCTATAATAAACCTGTACAGGAACTGATTCAGCATCTTGTTCAGGGATCATATTTGAATTACTATCCAAGCCACTCATTTTACACCTGTATTCTTTGAAATCATCTGGACATCTCAAGTTTTCTTTTGTAAAAGTTAATCTAAGTTCCGATGTAAAAGGTGGTTCAAGTGACCCAGTTGCAGTTGTTCTGGCTTGCAAAGTTGAGTTGTAATACCTTATCACTTCTTCATAATTAGTCATTGAAATAGAAACCACATTCTCAAAAGAGTGGGAAACGTTCCTCTGCAGCACCATAAAATACAATGCCTTGACCTGAGATGGATTGTTTAAGGAGCAGATAATAGTCATTGTATCCTCTCCCATATCCACTGTCTGTGGTATAGCTTGGATCTGCAGGTTCTGCGACCATGCTAAAATAAATATGCACTCAGCTATGTTAAGAACCGATATGGAAAATGTTACCTTTGCGCCGTTTTAATATGTATTGCTTCTTTTAAAAAACTTTAACAAAGCAACTGAATACTTGTAGAAAATGTAATATAGCTATCAATAATGGATAGGACTGAGCTGTAGTTATTACCAGTTAAGTCGCACGTATCAGCTGTTTGTCACGTGACTTGTATAAAAATAGAATTGTTAAGCTGAATGTAGGAAATGTGGATAGTGCAAGGGCATACGCTTGTTTTTCAAGAAAAAAATTGATACACATTAAAAGAGGTTTATATCCTTTACCCAAAAAGTGCTGGGAGCTAGTCAGTGCTGTTTGCCAATTTTTCCGAAAATGCTTCTAATAGCTAAAAATTTCCACTTCGCTTAAATTCTGTTATAAATAAAATTAATGTTATGCAGACCAGGATCAGCTCCCAGCACTTTTCAAAATATATACTATATGAGCAATAAATATTCCAAATTTCAGCTCAAACAAAATAGTCTTGCCCTTGCACTTTTGATGTTAATCACGAATACGCTCATCGCTTTAGCGATATTCTCTATATTCCTTATCCCTGTGCAGCTTCAATGCTACTAGATAAATTCATATTCTATACACATTGTATTTAATAAATTATTAAGGTCTTCCGTTTCCAACGGAAGACCTTCTACTGATTCTGTTGGTCAAGATTATTATTCTTTTTTTTTCTTCTACTTCCTAGACGCCAACTTTGAGGCCTCATATCTCACTCATTTATCAACGGATTTTGCTCAAATTTTCAGACATTATAGACATTATTAAAGTATATCGGAGTGCTATCTAACATTTCAAAAATTCACTTCCGCTTTTGAGTTATACCCCTTTAAACGAAAATTTATAGGCTTTCGTTTCCGGATAAAGGCTCAGAGACCACAAAAGCTGGAGCAGAAATTTTACTGATTTTGGGTAACAGAAGGATTGAAGTTGTGCACATCTGTTTTTGTTTTTCGATTTCTGTATTCACAATGGCGCTATATAGGGGTCAAAAATTAGAACGCCTAAAAGAGCGAAAATTTACTCATATTTTCCTTTTTATCTTGAAAACTAAAAATATTTTGTTAAGACATAATGAACAAAAGTTGTGCATAATTGCAAGGGCTTTCATGTAATACTATTCAAAAGGGGCTGGCCCCTATAATAAGGGCTCTATGGAACTTGAAAGTTTTTACTTTATAACTCAAAAACGGTAAATTTTTCGATGTAAATCTAACGAACAAAATTGCTCTTTTACACCTTTTTGATCTGATGAAAATGCTGTTTTGTTCGATTATGCCGGGAATATTGGTAATAACGCGGTAAAAGCAGGCAAGGTAAACAGGTAGCGTTTTTCGGATTACACTCACCTTGTTTGTTTACAATTATATAACACGCCTCCCTCGATAGCGCGGGGCAAAGTCGGTCACCGGGAATCAATCGGCGGGTAATCCTGCGACCCACAGTTATACACAAATAAAAACACAGAATGGTTAAATTCATTCTTTTCATATATAAAATTGTACCTTAATACTATCTCTGTCCTATAAAAATATTATTTTGTTCGAGTCTTACGCATTATAGGAAAGAAAGCTAGTCAGTTCTCATCTTGCTATTGAAGGAAAACTCTGTAGTCTTTATGCGCAGAATGGAAGTAAACTTGCCGTAAATAATAAATTTTTACAATGCTGTATCACATCTCTTTTTTTAATTAGGTTTTTAACGTGTTCTTTGGTTCCCATTAAGAGTATTCAATGGCATCATTTTCCTTTTATTAATCAAAATGTTTCCAAGAGAAAGAGTTTTAGAAAAAGCTTTTCTTCGTTAAGATATGAACACACACAATATGAACGAAAACGATACACGCCCGGATCTCATAAAAAGAACTTTTAAAGAGTCAAATAGTACAGAAATTATTTACTGCGCAATTCTCACATTCACCTGGAACCCAGATTTTAAGGGGGATGTACGGCCACCTTTAGTGCAGTGAACGCAAAATGTAAACATTTCTTTAAATGGCTAAAATACATTATATTTTGATCAAATTTTAAGTCTTTTTGATAAAGATACAATAAATATGCATAACCGAATGCATGTTGTGCATATGTAATCTATACTTTTGCAGAAAAATGCTTTTGATATGCTCCTTAGAACTGCGCAGCTACAGAATTCAGCAGAGCCTTAAAAAATCCAAAAAAATATGCAAACTGTGCATTAATGTTCTCTCTACAACCATTTGTTGAGAAAATGTCTAAATTTTGCACTTTTAAATGATAATTTCAAGTTCAAAACAAGGTACTATTGTCTTCAAAAAGAGTTTAAAGAACCATGAAAGTAGTTCATGGATAGCAGCACGTGGTCTATTTTTAGCACGGAATCTTGTTTTCCAGACCTCTTCTTAATATGGAGGGGCATAACAATCTTTAAATGTAGAAGAGAATTACAGTTGCAAAATATTTCAAATAATATGAACACTTTAAAAAGAGGGAAGGTGTTATAGTGTGGCTTGAAGTAATTTATTTAGTTTGAACACAATTTTTTTTCTATTTGCCCATATTTTCAAAATTACAATTGTACAAAGTAAAGAGAAAAAATCAACCTATAAACATCTTTAAAATGATGTTTGTTGGTCCTCTCAACTCAGGGAAAAATTATTGGGTCCGTATTTATAGGTGAGAAAAAAAAATCCTTAAAATTTAAACAGAATTGTTTACGGAAGAAAAAGAAAAAATATCGTGTAATGAAATGTTAAAAAAATGAGTCGGGCCATTTCTAGGCAGTAGATCGGGAGAGAGGGCAACCAAATATTTTTATAACAAGTGGTATTATAAGGCTAGTACATGTTCCATCACATACTTAGTAATGCAATTTTTTGTAATCTTTGACACTATTTTGAAAAACAAACAAAGGATTTTCGGGGGAGGGGGGGGGGTTAGCACTCACTTTTTGTGCGATGATAGACATAGCATATGCAATGGACCTTTCATTGCAAACATTGTGCTTGCTTCTAAATTTCATAGAAACAACTCATTATATTTTATCAAGCTTCGCCACGGTATGTTCAATGAGCGAGAGCTTACAACGTTGTCAACATAATGAGACATGATGCGTTTTTGTGTCCAAACATGACCCCATACAATGTCTGGGTCATTGCAAACATTCTAGCTATTTATGTGAGGTGCCTGAAGGAAATCCTATAAATGCCTATTTTTTCTATATAACTTATAAACAAAATAGACATATGTACCAACTTTTCGAATGTAAGACATGTAATTACAATTTATTTTTCATGCACTGCGTATTGTTTAACATTTTCAAATTAAATGCTAAGCATCCTCCTTGCAGTGCCCCATTTGAAAATAACTTCTTTCGCCACAGAAAAAAGACCCACTGTAAACACATATGTTTAGGACATTTTTATCTTTTTATCTTGAGTTTTAAAGAAACCAACAAATTATCAAGACTTGTTCCATGAAAAATTAAATATAATCATGGTAATAAACGGATTTATACACAGCAGATATATGCACATGCCAACCATGTGCTTAGTGGAATAATTTTAGCGAGGAATTTCGAGTTGTAAACAGAAAAGTTTTTCCCGATTTGCTGGAAAGAGGTTAAAATCGCGTTTTTTCATTAATCAGACGATGCGATGCAACAAATAAAAGTAGTAAGTAATATAACCTAATGATTATTACTTAGTAATTTCTTGTCTTGGTGCTATTACGGTCGCATTTATTCTAAAATCATTGTTATTCGAACTCTGTGTGACAGAGGAATGGCGGACGAAATAAACACATGGCCTCAGGAAGACACCCATATGAGAAATCAAATTTTCAAGAATTATTGATAATGACAAGAAAAAAACGAAACAAATGGTTGTAGCCATATTATCAATGAATCAAACTAAGTCCATTTTCAATGCATTTTTCATCTCATGAATGCTGTAGCTGCGCAGTTCTAACATGATTAATTTTCTTCTAATTAAGACAAAATAAACTTAATTGTTTACTAATTTTGGTCTCCAACAATAGATAATTAGTGCATTAGCACTTTGAGTAACTTTGAGCTAGTTTAGTATAGTATTAAGCGCATTCTTGTTATTTCTTAGTTTACACCAGACTAGATCCGATATGGCTTGTACATCCCCCTTAAGTGTGTTGACCATTGCTGCGTAATCTTACGATTACTCGCGTCCAAGAAAATCTTAAGCGACACGCCGCGGCGAACCATTGACCCCGCAGTCATAGGCAAAATAATTGGTGTATTAAAACCATTTTACAATCAGTGGAAAATTATTATTGTCCGATATTTGAGATTAATATGTTGGCTTATCTTTGTTTTAAATTTGATCGTGATACATGTTTATCTAAAACGGCTATCTTGGTTTTGTGTTTGTTTACAATTACGCGACAAACCAATCCTTCCGTCGCTTGTTGACATTTATTTACACAGCGTGGTCGAATGTTAAATCTTATTTTACAAACTTATGGAAAACATTATTTTCTGTAAGTAAATCGAATCTTTCAAAAATATTTTAAAATACTTTAGAACAAAACGTTGGGGTATTTATTTTACATGTTCATTAATCAGTCTTTAATTTTTATAATTCGTTAGCTCCATGTGTAGTTTTACTTTTCGTTTTTAGGATTCATAGCGTAAGGACTGGCGATCTGCGCTTACTTTACTTCAACCAATATTGATTTAAATGCATAAGCTTAATTAGCGCTTTTAACTCACAAATAAATCCGTTTTCAACACAAATTTTCCCAAACAAATTTTTTTTGTTCATCACAGATTTTTACCATGGCTATTTCAGTTTTAAATTTTAAAGAAAATCTTCCGAATCATAAGGATCTATTCAGAATTTTACTCATAAATGAAATGGACTAAACATCGATAAGTATCTCCGGCACGTTTCAACTTCATAAGTGACTTCTGTGCTTGCACAATGCCTATTTATATTACACGTTGATTAGTCAAGTTGAAAAAATAATTCAAGATTTTAAAGTAATGAATTTTATTTGTTTTATAATTTATTCAAAACCTGTAAATGATTAGTATAGTGCGCTAACCTTTTAATTTTGTTCCGTGATTTAAAAAATATCAGTAGCAGATTATACAATGTACATGTAAGTAGTACATGAAATAAACCCGCATCGTATGTACAGAATCGAAAATTTAATAACTTATATATAACAATCTACAGCTACTGAATATCACAAACTTATCATGTAATTACACACTTTTATGACCTAATTTAAACTATTAAAATCATAACCGGCACCATAGTTAAACATTACATGTCTTATAATCGGCACTTAGTGCCTTTGAGCAGGAAGGGATCTTTTTTGTAGCAGCACCTAAAGCGACACAGGACCTTGTTTTATACGGTCTCATCGGAAGGACAGGTCCCCACGTCCCACAGTGGGATTTGAACCACGACGTAAGGATCAACTCCTTACTTCGCTACTATAGAACAGACGCTCTAATCATTGCGCTATGCGGGCGACCTTGGGGATATAAAATGAAAACAATGAAGAAAACGGTTAGTAAAAAGTAAGAAGGGGTCGTTTTAAAGCATTATTCTTACGAACTTCAGGGCAAGAATGAGAAACCATATTTACGAAAGCTTCCTGATATAAAAAAGATTACTTTTTTTCAAATCATGACTAGAGTTTTCCCTTGCAAAGTAATTGTGTATTTTGGGGGGTAGTGTGGATGGAATGGGAATTAAACGGTCTGTTTAACTGTCCATATGTCTGTCTTTAAGTTTTTCCAAGAAGGTCAGGCTATAACACAAAGAAACCAGAAGCTTGTACTCGATACAAAGATTTCAAGTGATCCTAGGTTGTGTCATTGTATTTATATATTCAAGGCAATATTACGGCAAATTCAGGGTCACTGGAGAAAGAATTAATGTTTTGTTGCATCATTTATATGTAATCGAGAATATCTGTAAGCTCATACTTGATACACAGATTGCTCGTGACAAAAATTTTTTTTTTTTACGATTTTCACTCAGAAAACAGTATTTTATTCATTCTGACTATATTTGTTTAAGTTTATACTTGATACAAAAAGCTTATAGTCCGCCGGTTTTCAAATGACTTAAAATAAGGTCATTTTAGCAAAGGACAAGATAGGGTAACAGCCCGAATCTGGCCCCTTATTTGATATAAAAATCAGAACAATGGTAGAATTGTGATAGTTTGTAGTTCAGAAGATAAATCGATCCTCACTTTTATACAAGCACTAATTTTGATTCAAAGGTTACATGGAAGCTACTAAAGGGCCCAGAAATAGGGTATTTTCTAGAATTTCCTCAATTCTGGTGGAATTTTATCCTATTTTGGATACATTTCTCTTCCTAAAACATAGAGCACAAGCTTGCCTATCTGAGATTTTTACACATAAACTGCATCTGATATCAGTGTATAAAATATATAAATTTGGTAGATAGGCAAGCGTGTGCTCTATGGTTTCCGAAAGAAAATGTGCTAAAAATTTGATGAAAATTTGCATAAAAATGAGAAATTACAGAAATTGACCTATTTCCTGGATTCACTTTGGCCCCTGTATATTCTAAATCTAAAAATTTATACTCATTTTGTGGCAGGAGTGACAACAGGTTTTTATGGGTAAATTGTTGAATCATTTTTAAAGACAGCCAAAACTGGGGGCCAAATACTGCTTTAACCCTATCTTGTCCTTTAGGGCCAATGACAGAAAAGTTGTAAAACTCCTGTCAAGGTTATGAATTTCTAAAAGTTGTTTCAGATTGAGGGTTTGTCTTGACAAAGAGCCAAGGTTATTCTGTTAAAATCATGGTCACTGACATAAGAAATCTTTTCTTTTCCACGCTATGAACTAGTAAGTGAAAATCATTGGAGGCTCTTACTTGAAACATAGATTACTTATGATTGGAGGTTGTGTCATGTCTTTCTGGCAAATCAAGGTCACTGACAGAGAAAAAAATGTTTAAGCATAACTTTGTCATTAAGATTCACTGGAGGCTCATGCTGAGAGGAAAGGTTGTTCACATTTGAAAGTGCAGTAACCTTGACCCAAGGTCGTAACTTCCTGTCCACAGCTCCAACGGAAGACCTACTCGTTGCTTTGCAACGAGCTCGGCTCTAGTTTTCTTTTAGTTTTTATGATTAAGTCTAAAAATTAGCAATAGTATCATATTTATTTAAGCATTTTTGTTATTATTTAACCAGTGAATCTACTCCTCTGGATCACTTGTGCTGCGTCATACCAAGGCTGATGACGTCATATTTGACAAAAGGCTTTCTTCTATTACTCGACTGTATCGCTATTAAGTATTGCAATTTTACAAGATTTTATGAATAATCGATAAAATGAATACATTCAAGTTGTTTTTTACGCATGGTCATGTTGTTAATTAATTTCTGTGGCTTGTTAAATTTCAATGAGGTCACAATTAAACTTTCAATACGATGTACAAGGAATGTGAACTCTGACCTTCCTTAACATAGCTGAGCATTTACACAGTAGAACACTGACCTTAAAAGGGACATGGACACAGTTTCAATTGAAATTCTGAAACCAATTTTTATGTTTATAATTCCTAAGTAAGGCATCATCTATTAATCAGCCAAAATTTGAATATCATTTGTTGATTAACAAACAAGGTACATAACTTAACGTTGTTCATAATTTAAACAAGGCTCGTGCCTTGTTTTTGTTTACATATAGAAAATATCATAATTATTTAAAACAATATGAAATTCAGCAAATCAATAGAAACTGTCTAAGCGTATTGAGAATAAACTTTTTTATTGAAATTATATTAACCTACGTAAATAAAAATATGACACGGACCTTGTTTACATACAAAGGTTTGAAGCTCTAAATATGTCATGTATCTCGACAAACGAAGTTTAAATTTTTAATGATCATTCGAAAGACCTTAGTTTAATATTTGTAAAATTATAAAAATAAGTTTAAAATATTTTGGGGTGCAACTGTGTCCATGCACCTTTAAGGGTCATCTGAGTACGATTTTTATCTGATGCAAAATCTCAAATTAAACTAGAAATCTATTCTCATATTTAAATATATTTGACATTTGAAAATACAAGATAATTTGAAAACAAATTTGTTTAAAAATATAAATATGTAAACCATTATAGAAATATTACTCACTTAGGGTAATGTTAAGAAACTGTATGGCTGTTCCTGTTCCACAGAGACCAGAATATCCAGACTCACACAGAAACTGTTTATAGGTGTCGACGCTTGTAAGGTTGTAGGTGATAAAACTAGAACGTGTGTACTGACAGCCAGATGGTGAGGCCTGGGAGTGGACTGGTGTCATTGGTAACCCTGTGAAGGACTGTGCTACAGCAGTCTTAGCACACCACCGTATTGTCTGCAAATCAATTAAAGAAAAAAGAAAAAAAAACTATAACACAAGTATCATAAACTTGATTTGAGAAAAATAATGTTTGTTTAACCCATGCATTACCCTACTTAAAGCTGAACACGATTCGTAAAAGAAATGTGTCCGCCATTTTTGTTCCCGAGTCTCGCTACCCTGCAGACCCCTATAAATACGGCAAGAATCAGAGACTGTTCAGTGTAATCGGTCGACACCTGTGTAGTCGCACCTATGCTATTCAGGCCTTGGGAGCGAGAATAATAACGGTAATACTTCTTCAAATGCAGGAAAGTAAGATAGGAAATATATTTACAATTATAGTTGTATAAGTCAGTGCATTATACAAACAACACAGATAAACGTAACTGCAATAAAATATAAACAAAGGTAATGCAATATAACCAGCACTTACACGGGTCGCCATTCCACGCCAATACCTGTGACAATAAAGCAGTCAGGTGTAACGAATGGGACGAGTATACCCTAGTGTTGATGTATCGTCGATAATGCTATCAAAAATGGCGTATGCCTATTTACATGTACGAGTCGTGTTCAGCTTTAATGTGTATTTATTCTTATCCCTACCATAAATCTGTTTGCGGAGATAAGTGTTCGTAAAAGAAAAATCCACCAAGTTTTTAAATGTAAATTCCATGTATCAGCATGATCAGTGTAAGATAATATATTCCGCTTGTAAACACTAAACAGTAATATATATATAGAACACTACAAATGAAAATTGTTACAGAATTTTGTCAAAATTTAGATTGTCAGATCGTTTCACAGCTTCTGATTCTGTTTAAACGGACATTTTAAATTACATTTAGCATGAACTAAGTTTTTCTTCTACGTTCAACACTGAGATTCTACAGCAATATTTTCAAGATCTAAAAATCAACTGCAGATATTTCACCATTTAGAAGTTGTTGTGATAAGTAATAATATTTTCTTTGTATTTAAATTATTTACTTATCTGAAGTACTTAACATATCCAAACATATCCTAGGATTTATAAAAAAAAAATAGACAAGAGACCTATGAGCCACATCGCTACCCTCATTAGCACATTGGTTTGGAAAGAAAGAAAAAAAACATTTCAGAATTAAGAATTTTACATTGGCTGGCCATGGGGACTTGAATTTTAAACTACCTGATGATTCCTCCATATCATTATAACAAATGGATTTGCTGTTTTTGAGCAGATGATTATTTTCCTATTTATACATTTGAAACCTCCCCCATTTGTGGCCCTGCCCTACAACTGGGGACCTCATTTGAACATGTATACTTTGTACTACCCGAGGATGCCTCCATATCAATATGATTAAACATGGATTTTCTATTCTCGGGAAAAAATTTCCATGATATTTTAGGTAAAACTTTGATCCCCTATTGTGGCTTACCCTACCCAACCCCTACTCCCCATGTCATGACTTAAACAAACTTGAATCTACACTACCTGAGGATGCTTCCATAAAGATTCGACGAATCAAGGCCTTGTAATTCTTCAAATGAAACGTTTAAAAAAAAAAATTCCAATGAATTCATTCCTATGTAAAACTTAAGTCGTCCATCGTGGCCCCGTCCAACCCCCTGGGGTTGAACATATTTGAATCTACACTAGCTGAGGATGATGTCACATGAGTTTCATATTTCCTGGCCTAATGATTCTTGAGAACAAGATTTTCAAAGATTTTTTCATCTATATTCCTATTTAAAACTTTGATCATCTATTGTGGCCCCACCCTTCCAGCAGGGGTCATGATTTGAACAAAATTGAATCTGTACTGCCTGAGGATATTTCTCGATGAGTTTCATCTTTCCTGGGCAAATGGTTCTTGAAAATAAGATTTTTAAAAATGTTTCTATATATTCCTATGTAAATTTTGATCGTCAATTGTGGCGTCACCCTACTACCCAGGTTTATGATTTGAACAGATGTGAATCTACACTACCGAAGGATGCCATTAAGTTTTCACTAATTTTGAATAAGCTCCGATTTGATTAGGGTGTGGGGCTTCATTTTTTCCAAACTTGAAACCCCTTTGCTATAGGATACTATTTGGCAAGTTTGGTTGAAATTGGCATGGTGGTTCTTGAGAAGTCGAAAATGTGAAAAGTTTACAGACAGACGGAAAGACAGACAGACAGACAGTTAGATAAACGGACGTCGGAAAAAGCCTTCGGCTCAAGTGAACTAAAAAACAAATTAATCTCGAATATTCTCTTTAGATCTAAATTTATTCAGGTAACGTGAAAAATTCATTAAACGATATGTTATATATTTCGACTTATTTTATATATTTTCATGCATGCGGCTGGACGATTACTTAATGGTTTTCATTTTTATTATTAAACCTACCTACAATAACAAAATAATGTGAAAATTTTTTTTCTACATATTATGTACTAGTATATAAAATATTTAAGTTTTTAAAAATGTTTAACACATACTGCACTAGGATCACTGCCTATCTGTCCTGTACAAGTTAACTGTAAAGCTGTTCCTACTTCAAACTGTCTTTCACTTGTGTCAAAGTGTTCTCCCAGTATCCTCACTCTGGGCATCTCAATTACATATGGCTGAACTGTAACACAGAAATAACATCTAATTATTGCAATCGATGTCATTCAAAAGTCTATATTTTTTAGCTACATTCATATCTCTGTATGTTTTTGAATTTGTCTTGATGTAGGAAAAATAAAAATAGCAAAGTAACTGTCATAGATTTTCGAATTCGTCATTATTCACAAGTGCAGTATGATATTCAAAAAAAAAAAATACAGCTTCTTGGATGGAATGTTCATGTTTGTTGACAAAGCCGATTGATGAAATATATTACGGGAAATGTTGCAAATTTAGCAATTCTAGTTCTTGTTTGAAGTCAGTTCACTTACTGTGTTATTAACATGCATTTAAAACCAGATAAGGTACACAACATGGCTTATTTGTCTTCTTACAAACCTCTATAATAAACCTGTACAGGAACTGATTCAGCATCTTGTTCAGGAATCACGTTTAAACTACTATCCAAGCCACTCATTTTACACCTGTATTCTTTGAAATCATCTGGACATCTAACGTTTTCTTTTGAAAAAGTTAATCTAAGTTCCGCTGTAGAAGGTGGTTCAAGAGACCCAGTTGCAATTGTTCTGGCTTGCAAAGTTGAGTCGTGATATATTATCTCTTCTTGATAATTATCTGTATTCATTGAAATAGAAACCACTTTTTCAAAAGAGTTGGAAATGTTCCTCTGCAGTTCCATAATATACAATGCCTTGACCTGAGATGGATTATTTAAAGAGCAGATAATAGTCATTGTATCCTCTCCCATATCTACTGTCTGTGGTATAGCTTGGATCTGTAGGTTCTGTGATGATCCTGAAAGAAAAAAAACATTTACATAAGAGAACCGTGTACTCATGTTTTACTCAATCATGGAAGCAAAGCCTTTGTAATATCTGAATGAGTTGCTTGAAAAACCATGGAAACAATTTGCCTGTTACATGTCCTGAAATAAAAGGAATAAGATGCTACTCACTCACCTCCTCCGGAGAGCATTTATCATTCATTAAACCTCTTTAATAGAGAAATAAAAATGGTTAAATAGAGTGGTTCAAGTAAATGTTTTACCATTTTTTACTTACAAAAATAACAACAAACATACGAGTTTTGACTCTTATACAATCCTTCAAACGAAAAATTTAAGTCCATGTTTTTTGAATCATATTCAGTTGTTTTTCAATAAAAGAGGAACTCGTATTTTTTACTTACAAAAATAACAACAAACATACGAGTTTTTAACTCTTATACAATCCATCAAATGAAAAATTTAAGTCCATGGTTTTTGAATCATATTCAGTTGTTTTTCAATAAAAGAGGAACTCGTATTTTATACTTATCTTGTCAATTATGATTTGGAAAATTATTTTATTAAAAATATGTTTGTACATACAGAAACACTATAAAAAAGTTGCTTGGTTTTCAGATTTACAATATCCATTTGATTATGAGGGGGGGGGGGGTCAGATTTTCCTACATGTATAATCTGCCAGATCGAATTCCCATTGCATTCCGGCTGTTACGAGCTACCAGATTTTTCTGTATACGTGAAATGTAGAAACAACGAACAGTTGCAATTTCATAAGCCTATTGAAGCAATTCAAATTGGTAGCAGAGAAAACTCGGTTATCCAAAAACATAAAAAGGGACTAATTACCATAGAGGAGTGGGCACACCCCTTTCATCAGTTAAAAGCCAACTAATATACATCATTTCAATGAAATAAACCAAAATGGTGTGAGAGGAAGCGTTTTAAAACAGTCCCACGTAACTGTTTTAGTTTTGGCCTTTATACCTAATTTGTTTTTAGGATTAACAAACAATGTACATGTAGCTTGATTTGTATTCCTTTTTCTAAAAGTTTACAAAAACAACACAAATAGTATTACCATTTTCAAGAAAACACCTATGTTTAATCTAAATGGTGAAATAATTTACAATCCAAAGCATTTTTTGGTTTCCGACACTCCTTGATATGAATTAAAATAACATAACTACTAGTAATTATAAAATGCAAAGATTTGAGAAAAAA
>NW_026926254.1:12500-26778 GCF_032062105.1 Saccostrea cuccullata | reverse complement strand
TAAAAAGAAAAGTTTTTAAAAAATTCCCGATGTATTCATTCTTAAGTAAAATTAATCCTCCATTTTTGGCCCTGCACTACCCCTGAGGGTCATGAATTGAACAAATTTGAATCAACCGGTAAACTACCTGAGGATGTTTTCACACAAGTTTCTTTCCTGACCCAGTGGTTCTTGAGATTTTCAAAAAATCTATTCCTATGTTAATCTAAATTGATCCTGAGTTGTGACCCGGCCCTATCCCCTTGGGTCATGATTTGAACAAAATGGAATCTACACTACCTGAGGATGTTTCTATATATGTTTCATTTTTACTGGCCTAGTGGTTCTGGAAGAGCAGATTTTTTTCAAAATAAAGTCTAAAAGTCTATATATTCTATGTTAAATTTTGATCAGCCATTGTGGCTTGAACTACACCCAGGATTATAAATTGAATCTACACTACCTGAGGATTCTTCTACATGAGTTTCGTCTTTCCTGGCCCATTGGTTCTGGAGAGGAAGATGTTTAAAGATTTTTCCTACATTAGACAAAATTGCTAATTCACCACCTAAGAGAATTAATATCTTACTTTTAGAAACCATCTAATGATGTATTTGATATATTAATATGTTACTTAAATACAAAATAAGGCATATTAATGTCAAATCTTATAAATAACTACGTTAACTGAAGTGTGACATATTCATAGAATAAAATAAAATCATGTCTATTCGACTTTTGAAGAAAAAAAATGTCAATATTTTCTTTGAATTTGTGCTCTTTACATTTGTACTCATTAAAAACTCAGAAAAAAAGTTACACCATATTCGGCGTTTGACGCTAGAGAGCATGCTAAAGCAGACAGTATCTATGGCGTTTGCAGGGGGTTCATTTAGAGATTTTTCCTAATTCCTATGTAAAACTCTCGGCCATTTTGGCCCCCACCCTTGCCCCGGGGGTCATGTAAAAAAAATCAAAACAATAAAAAGCTTATGAATTCCACTCATGAAAAATTGATGCAAATAGATTAATAAACATAAAAATGTTTACTTTAGATAGCCATAGCATTGAGATAACAGCATACAATCAGTTGATAATTGTTTGACAAAACTAGGTCAACCAGAAGTTGAGTGGATTTGGTATGGACACTAAGGCACCGGAAGATTACTAGGCAATTTGAGAGTCAATCACCATTTTTTATTTGATTTATAACTGGGGGACTACTCTTGTGGCAACCTCACGAATCACTTTTAGTGATCAAGAATTTCACATCTGGGCAAAATGGTGCGCAGTGCACAGCTGGAAATTAGTTTTCGCACAAGAATGTCATTCGAGAGACTTTTCATGATACCAAGACATTTTTCAATCCCACTGTTTTCGAAAAATGGCATATATTATAAACTATTACCGATCCGGCAAATGTTCAATTCACAAATAAGAATTAACAAGTGGTGCCAAACAATTTTGTCTAGTGTATATATTCCTATATAAATCTTTAATATGTCATTGTGGCTCCGCCTTACAACCGTGGATCATGAGTTGTGAAAAATTGTATCTACGCTACCTGAAAATGCTTCCACATGAGTTTCATCTTTCCTGGCCCAGTGGTTCTGGAGAAGAAGATTTTTAAAAGATGCCATTAATTTTTTATTAATTCATAATTATCTCCCCTTGGAAAAGAGTGTGTCCCTTCATTTGAACAAACTTGAATCCCCTTCACCCAAGTATACTTTGTGGCAAGTTTGGTTGTAATTGGCCCAGTGGTCTTTGAGAAGAAGATGAAAATACACTGACGACCACTACAACGACAGACAATGGACAAATTTTGATCATAAAAGGTCAATTAGCCTTCGGCTCAGTCAGCTAAAAATATATCATGTTTATACAGTTTAGCTTTACAAATTTACATATTAATATTAAGTATAATGACATAATGTTTAAGCATGACTATACAATCAGTGCATCTGAGAAGTACCAAATTAATAGTTCATAAATGCATTATTATAAATGTGATTTCAGAGTGAACAGCTACGAGGCCTTGGCTACCAAATAGTCACGATTGCTATTAAGTCAAATGGGACTGAGCCACCTCATATCATGGGCTCATCTCAAGCGGTCGAATTCATCACAAAGAGACTTGATGAGTTCACAAGATATGTTTGCAAAGGTGAGACCAGTGAGTTATCATAAGAAAGGTTTAGGCAATAATAAAAAGTTCTCATCCCCTCTCCCTTTGATTTTTACCCGCCCTCAATTTTTCTTGAAATTCTTTTTACCATTTTTCTTTCATCTTCATTCTGATCATAATAGGTATTCAATGTACAACTCAACGAACTATTCACCTTGCTTTTTGTATCCGATTGATCAAAGTAGGGCTTATATTATGGCAGAAAAAATAATAGTCTTGTTTCCTGCTACCAGCCTTAAAAAAAAAGGTAGGTAGGTAGGAAAATTATTATGTCGCCCCGAACAAAGACGTGGTCATTCAGTTTAAAAATGGCTATCGTTGCCATGGAAACCTGCAAAAAGCGACGAATTTTATCCACGAGTGTTCTCTCTGGTCCCTTGGACATACTTCATGAAACTTTTTAAAATTTTTGAATCAAAGTACTAAAAGGACTGATACCAGTGGATGGTTTTCCAAGCTTTATGTAACAGGTATTGTTTTAAAGATGAATAAAAATGAAAGTCTTGTCCACTTCGGGCGACCTAAGCTATTGCTTGCAATTGCAAACTTTTATTTTTTATTTTATTTCATTTTTTCCAACGTTATTTTTGGGATATCAGCTACTACAAAACCCAATTATTAAGACATGTCATAGCTAGGTCAAACTGCATTATCATCTTTTAAAATGAAATTTCATGTCTTTTGATACACAACTCAAGTGGAATTTTATGAAAGTCAATAATTTAAACATATTTTTTTGTATATGAAATACAATTTGAATATATATTTTTTTCACTTTTGGAACAAAAAAAATTTCTGCAATTTTCATTTTTCCCCCGAAGCCAAAAAAAATATATTGAGGGTCGGGTGCCAAAAAACAGGGTGGGTCAGGTAGCACGAAACAAGACTATTTGGAATGGACCTGCTCCTAAAACGCTAACTGGTTACTCATCTGGAAAACCTTGGTCAGATCCAGCATCCTAAGCAAGTCTGGTAGTGTCCATTACCAGATGCATCATGCACACAAGTTTGGTCCAGCTAGGGCTTATAGCTACTTAAGAATAGACTTGTTCCTAAAACTTGAACCTGGACGCATTATCGCTAATGCTGTCATCAATGCCCAAGGGCGAGCATAAAATTTGAATCATATAGATGATAATTTTCATCCATGTAATGTATTAGTGAATAAACTTACATAAAAAATATCTTCAATAATTTCTTTGAAACTGAGCAAAATGCAAATTTACGAAAATTGAGGTTAAGGTATAACCAACTTCTTGATGCAATTAAGTAGCTGTCACTAATATGTATTGCCATATCAAGTTTGATTAAAATAACTTCAAAGGTTTCTTTAAAATGGAGCTTAACGTTAATTCAGTTAATTAATTAATGTATTCAATTTAATTAAGGTTAAAGGAAAGGTCAAGGTCCAAAAATATCAATCCAATTAAATAGCTGTCATAAGTATGTATCAACAAATGAAGTTTTATTGCAAAAATCTAGAATCTCCTTTTAACCTAACAGAACAATCAAGTACAGATATACCAACTTCTCCATCTTCTTTCAACAAATCTGATGAGAGATCTTCCATGAAGGAAACAGTGAGGCAGCTGTTTCGAAAATGTTGGGGTAAGTAAATAAACTTTGTTTGTGGGGGTTTAAAAAGCAAAAATCAATCCAGTATTAAAAAGTTAAATGCATAAGTGGTCTCGAGTTAACCCTAAGGGGTAGGGGTATGATTTGTATTAACATGAATCAACACTTACTGCATACATATTTCTTTGACTAACTGTGGCTTTTTTCCCTAATTTTGAGCTTTTATTTTGGTCCCATCTTACCCCAAGGGGTAATATTTTCTATGGTACCTTATGATGCTTTCATTAAAAGAGCTTTCCTGTATTGTTGCCCACCCTTCCCCCAGGGGTCATGATTTGAACAAATTTAAACCTACACTACCTGAGGAGGCTTCCACATAAGTTTCACCTTATCTGACCCAGTGGTTCTTGAGAAGATACTTAAAACCAACTTTTCATTATTTCTGGATTATCTCCCCTTATATTTAGTTTGGAAGCGACTTTTTACTGAAACTCTGGATGGGAAGTTAATGCATAAACCTCTTTTAACTTTTGTGAGATGATTCAATTGTTTAAAACGTTGTCTAATTTTTAATATTTTCTAATCAATTTGTCTATTCAATTTATTTGGAACCAGTGGTGTCTGGAGTAGATAGTTTTTACTGCACTTGTTACATGTTTCAAGGTTAACATGGTTAAAAATATTGGTAAGCATGAAGATTTTGTCAAAAGAAATACTTACAAAATATGAAAGCCCTTGCACCACCCCCTAAAGTTAGGGCTAATATTTAAAAAAAAAAAAAAAAAGAAAAAGAGTGGTTCAAACTCCAAAGTCAAAGTCAAGAGGTAAAAATTGTAGGTTGAAAAAGATCTATTAAGAAGGAACACACAAAAAAGTTTTGATACATGTACCTTTAACAAAATTACACCAAACAAAGGCATTACCTGACTGTAATAAAATTCATACAAATGAATATTTATATTTAAGAGATGGCCACAGGGACAAAAACTCCAGTTCCATATAAAAAACTATTAGGTGAGTCAACACCACAGTGGGTTTTGAAAGGACTGCCCCATGGAGTGTCCTTCAAGGACCCAAGTGGCTATGGGAAAATAACACTGAAAGAAATTATCAAGCAAAAGAACTCCTTACTATTTCAGTAAGTATGGATTTTCTCAATCTGTGATCCTCTGCAATTGACATTTCTTTTCATGCCTTCTCAAACAGTGGCTAAAAAATGGAAAAGTTTATTAAAATTTCTTTTTTATTTTTCAAGAAATGTGTCCAATATCTGCGATAAAAATACTCAGCCACACACTGAATCAAGGGAATCAAGGTAAAAGGATGCATAAAACTCAAAATGTTTTATCCTTTATCTACGACTTATTAGTTCTAAATAATTGAATGCTATCAATATCAATATCATCTTTTTCCTTAATCGAACAAGCCACCCTTTTCCAAGGACAACTACCATATCAGCAGAATTTTTAGCAAGGATTTAATTTTGGCATTATTAGCGATGATGCTGGGATCCCTAAAATTGAATATCGCTATATTAAATTCTACTTAACCCAGGTTCCCCACTCCCCAGTTGAAATACAGATTAAAACTAGAAATATGTCCATAGGACATGAATGCCCCGCCGAGGATATATCAGTAAAGCAACATGAAAATTTGTATGTGTTTAAAATTTGATCAGAATATCCAGAATAGTGATGCAGCTGAATTGCTTTTCTGGAAAATATAGGTCAAATCCAGCATCCGAAGCAAGTCTGGTAGTGTCCATCCCTAGATGCATCATCCGTGCAAGTTTGGTTCAGGTAGGGCTTATAGATACTTGGGAATGAAAATATAGGTCAGATCCAGCATCCGAAGCAAGTCAGGTAGTGTCCATCCCTAGATGCATCATCCATGCAAGTTTGGTTCGGGTAGGGCTTATAGTTACATGAAAATGAAAATATAGGTCAGATCCAGCATCCGAAGCAAGCCTGGTAGTGTCCATCCCTAGATGCATCATCCATGCAAGTTTGGTTCAGGTAGTGCTTATAGTTACTTGGGAATGAAAATATAGGTCAGATCCAGCATCCGAAGCAAGTCTGGTAGTGTCCATCCCTAGATGCATCATCCATATAAGTTTGGTTCAGGTAGGGCTTATAGTTACTAAGGAATGAAAATATAGGTCAGCTTCAGCATCTGAAGCAAGTTTGATGATGTCCATCCCTAGATGCATCATCCATGCAATTTTGGTTAAGGTAGGGCTAATAGTTACTTGGGAATGAAAATATAGGTCAGATCCAGCATCCGAAGCAAGTCTGGTAGTGTCCATCCCTAGAGGCATCATCCATGCAATTTTGGTTTAGGTAGGGCTTATAGTTACTTTGGAATGAAAATATAGGTCAGATCCAGCATCCGAAGCAAGTCTGGTAGTGTCCATCCCTAGATGCATCATCCATGCAAGTTTGGTTCAGGTAGGGCTAATAGTTACTTGGAAATGAAAATATAGGTCAGATCCAGCATCCGAAGCAAGTCTGGTAGTGTCCATCCCTAGAGGCATCATCCATGCAATTTTGGTTCAAGTAGGGCTTAAAGTTACTTGGGAATGAAAATATAGGTCAGATCCAGCATCCAAAGCAAGCCTGGTAGTGTCCATCCCTAGATGCATCACCCATGCAAGTTTGGTCCAAGTAGGGCTTATAGTTCCTTAGGAATGGACCTGCTCTATAAACTTTAACCTGGTCACTCATCTAGAAAATGTAGGTCAGATCCAGCATCTGAAGCAAGTCCGGTAGTGTCCATCCCTAGATGCATCAACAATGCAAGTTTGGTCAAAGTAGGGCTTATAGTTCCTTAGGAATGGACCTGTTCCTAACACTTTTACCTGGTCAGTTGTCTTGAAAATGTCAGTCAGATCCAGCATCCGAAGCAAGTCTGGTAGTGTTCATCCCTAGATGAATCATAGCTCTCTTCAATATCTATCAGCATATGAAGTTTGATGAAAATATCTTGGATAGTTTCTTTGAAACTTAGCTTTGAACAGAGCTAAATGCAAAGTGTGACGGAAGGATGGAAGGACAGAAGGATGGAAGGACGGAAGGACAGAAGACGGACATGACAAACACTATATGCCCCGGTCATATTCATGGCGGGGCATAAATATCCAGAAATCAATACACTCAATAGGAGAGTTCTCACTGCAGACAGATATCGCCATATTTTTATTAAAGGAATTAACTGAAGGCCTAGAAAAAAAATATGTTTGTTTCCGCTTTCAGGCTGAAAAAATATAGGGTTGGTAGGTAGGTAATTTTTTTTTTTTTGAAAAAAATTTATTTTGCTTCTTTAATCAAAAAATCAAAACATGTATAGAAATGACATTAAAGACAAAGGAAGTGGTGTTTTCAAGCATTTCTGTGACTTAAACTTACAATAGAAAGGTGACCCAAATTCTTTCGGTCTTGGAAAGCTTGCAAAGTTGGAGACTATAATTCTCTGGATCAAATCTTGCACATCATGGGACAAAAGCATTAAAAAAAAATTTAGGGTCGGCACTATAAATTAGGGTCGGTCGGGAAAGCGGAAACAAACATATTTTTTTTCTAGGCCTAATAGCTACTCATTCCATATGGTATAAATTGGGTTGGGGCATGAAGCGTAAACTGTTACAACCTAGTTTATACTGTAAACCAGAAGTCTCTGTCGAGACTGAAGCTCTACTGGTTTGTAATTATAGCAAAGGAAGAGAAAAGTACAGCATTTAATAGCATAATGATCCTTGATTAAGTCTCTATGTTCTTAGTGTAGTCTACTTGCATGCCACATTATATTATAATCAGATTTAAACTGTAGGAGGAGTAGCATTTTGAAAGAATTTCACGGAAATTTCTATTTTTAGTAACCATGGCAACACCATTCATCGAAATCAAAAACCGATATATAGAATGATGTATCTTAGTGTAGTCTACTTGTGTGCCAAGTAGTACTGAAATCAAACCAAAACTGTAGGAGGAGTAGCATTTTGAAAGAATTTCACAATAATTTTTATTTTTAGTAACAACGGCAACACAGTTCATCGAAATCAAAAACCGATACACAGAATGATGTATCTTAGTGTAGTCTACTTGTGTGCCAAGTTATATTGAAATTAGACCAAAACTGTAGGATGAGTAGCATTTTGAAAAATTGATTACAGACAGACGGACAAACAGATGGACGGACGACGGACGCATTACTATCGCATAAGCTCTTCTGGTCTCTGCTATTTAATTCATTGCTTATAATTTAATTTAATTTTCATTCATTTGATGTAAGAAAAGAAATATGATTGTTCTAACAAAATGACTTTAATTTTTTTACAAAATTTGAATGTAACATTGGGCGTATTGATACGTTTTTGACGAGTCATTGGGACGTAGGCAACCCATTTTATACAATATAAAGTAATTTTTTATCCAATCAAGTACAGGGTTACAGCCAGAATTAAATTATATTTTAATATAAATTATCCTTATTATTCTTTTGCACATTTTGGAAGTTATAAAATTATTATTTATTCTTATTATTTTTTATTCTTGTTTTTTTTCAAAGTGCATTTACCTCTTCACATGATGCCGCATCCATGGCCTCCCAAAGTAATTCTACTCCCACCCCTGTGATGACTGAAGCAGCTGCAGTGCCCTCCCAGATTCATGTCACCTCTTTGATGAAGGACGCAACAGCCATGACAACTCCTGCTTTGATCCACACCACTGAGACACCCACATTTACTAATCCAACACCCACCTCAACTGCTCAGCTCTCATTACCAGAAGTTTTTAATGATGTTGAAAGCCTGGCAGTTCTTGAAGATCTCATCCATCCTTCCACCAATTCTACAAGCAGCAAGTTGGGTAAATAAATTCTGGCAACAGTAAAGATTTGGTTGCTTAAGAATTAAGATTTAAAAAAGAATTATTTTATGCCTGCATTTTTTTTTTAAAGATAATACCCGGTTTTGAAAATATTGAGAGTTTTAATACACCCCCCCCCCTTGGTTTTGTTTGAGATCCTTTGCTGACCTTTGATGAGGACGCTTTAGGCACATTATTTTTTATTTTGTAGAGGAGGTGTTGGATGCAGGAACTGCCATGGAGGTTGAAAATAAGTTCCAGCTTTTAGCAGGTATCAACAGTAGCACTTGGGCTATCAGTGGTAACCGAAATGACCCAGAACCACGGAACATTTAAATTGGGTTGGGTTCAGTTCTTTATTTCAGAATCCAGTTTCTACAGTAGAGAAAGTTTTACCATAAATAATAATTGTAATTTTTTGGCAAAGTTTGTAGTTCAGTAGCATCAATTTGATTTTCATCTTTATTCAATATAGTCCCTTTTGTCAAAAAAACAACATTATGTCATTTACTTCAATGTAAAACCATTTCAAAGTGTAAAATTCCTTCAATAATCATATGTTAATTTTTTCTTTAGAAATGAAAATAGGAAAGCAGAAAAGACCCAAGAAGTCAAACAAAAGAAAACAAAACCCAGCTTACCAAGGTAAATAACATTAAAGGTACTTGGACACAGATTTGAAGTTATTTTCTCTATAATATTAAGACTTACATATTTTAAAGCATTTTACACAAAAATTAATTAAGGTCTTCCGTTTCCAACGGAAGACCTTCTACTGATTCTGATGATTAAGATTATTCTTATTATTCTTTTTTTTTTTTTCTTCCTAGACGCCAACTATGAGGCCTCATATCTCGCTCATTTCTCAATGGATTTTGCTCAAATTTTCAGACATTATAGACGATAATAAACTCTATCAGACTACTGCCTAACATTTCAAAAATTTACTTCTGCTTATGAGTTATTCCCCTTTAAACGAAAAATTATAGGCTTTCATTTCCAGATAAAGGCTCAGAGACCACTAGAGCTGGAGCAGAAATTTTACTGTTTTTAGATAACAGAAGGATTGAAGTTGTGCACATCGTTTTTTGTTTTTCGATTTCTGTATTCAAAATGGCGCTATATAGGGGTCAAAAATTAGAACGCCTAAAAAAGCGAAAATTTACACATATTTTCCTTTATATCTTGAAAACTAAAAATATTTTGTTAAGACATATAGAACAAAAGTTGTGCATAATTGCAGGGGCTTTCGTATAATACTACTCAAAAGGGGCTGGCCCCTATAATTAGGGATTTAGGGAACTTGAAAGCTTTTGATTTATAACTCGAAAACGGTAAAAATTTCGATCTGGATCTTACGATCAAAATTGTTCTTTGACACCTTTTTGATCTGATGAAAATGTTGTTTTGCTTGTTTTGCTCGATTATACCGGGGGTATTGCGTAACACGAAGAAGAAAGCAGGCCAGGTAAACAGGTAGCGTTTTTTATTTGGAAAGGAAATCAGACCTCTTCATGTGTATAATTTACACAGACTTCCTATCAATAATATACCCTATGGTATTTACTGTTAAATTTCTTCTAAAAAGGTCATTATACATGCTTTACGGTTCACTATTAAATTTTTTTTATAACAATTAGTCTTTCTTTTTATGTATTATTAATTAGTTTTATAGTGAACACGTCTTCATCGGAATATATTAAATCTATCTTTCTACATTAATTATTATTGTAAGTAATTTTAAACTTTATTAATCGAATAATTCACGATCATTTAGTTGATCTCCACGTTCGCCTAGATGTTATGTAATCCAACGCGCTTATTCCACGGTGCCTATCGAGGTCACTACTGTACCAGCCACCTGTTGTCGTAAACAAAGCAAGTGTCTGCATAGTCTCTGATCGTGTATAAAATCCATTGTGTACAAAGACCCATCAATTCATAGAAAATTGTGTTTTTAATTAATCGAATCAATAAGAATAATTCACCGATCTTACACTAAATCACAATTTCTAACACTGCATAAAATCATTTTGAATTTTGATCGCTTTCTTTGGCCTGTTCACCCAAAATTGTTTCTCTATTCCGTGTTAATGTATTTTATTAAAATTGTAATTGAAAAGGGGCTTCGGCAAATAATTATAATTAGTGATGGAAGTCTTGAGATAGGTAATGTACTATATGTTCGTTTTATTTTTACCATCACTCTTTTGTTTCTCCATTATTTTTTTAATGTGCGTGACCACAGAGAGCCGCAGGCATGTCGAATGTTAAAAATACATCCTGTACTCCAATAGTGGAATCATGTCGCCTCTTTCATATTACCGAATGACGGGAATTTTTTTAGGTTTATAAATCCGTTAAATTTAAACGCGTAAAATTTCACATAATTTATAAAACGGCTCGTATAAATTTTTAACATGGTATGTGTAAAAGTAATGCTAATTGCTATTAAGCTCATGTACTCCATGGAGGCTATATAATTAGTATACTGTTAGTATTTTGAGCACTTTTAAGATAATCATCGATTGGGATCATACAGGTAAATCTCAATTAACTTGTATATAAATTATAAACACCGTCAATTCATTTATCAGTTAGACCTACCTGGTTACTCTTTTTAAGTTTTTTTTTCGAGACGCATAACTTCTGATAAATACTTAATAATTACAGGTCTTCCAATTAAATGAATACCCGTGTTTTCAATCTTGGACACTTTCTTCTACTTCGAGTGCATTGAATAAAGCTTCGACCTCTTAATACGCTGTACTTGAATACTTTCACTTCAGTTATGTTAGTTTGAGTTGTCTCTCTTTGTTTTCTGTAAATATACCAGACGTGCACGTGTCCCTAGCTATGTGTTTAAAAAACATGAATAAATGAATGGTATATTGCTTATGTATATAAAGGTTATTAAAAAAAACTATACAATTCATTATGTAATTTGTTGCATTGTTTATATTGATATATCAATTTAATAACTCTCTCTCTCTCTCTCTCTCTCTCTCTCATAGAGTTTTTGGACACATTTGTACGAATGCATTCAATATGATCTGGAATTTTAGTCTGATGTTTTTAATTTTTACGGACATATTCAATTCGTAAAAGATCAACATGTAAAAATTTAAATCACCATTTTTGGACCGAAATTCGTAAAAATATACAGCAGTAAAAATTACCCGTTATATGGTATTTTATTTCACTTTATCTCATATTTGTTTTAATCAATCGTATTCGCTTGTGCATTTATTAATTTCAAGTTTTATACCTGATGGAATCAGGTGCTTTGGATCCTTTTCATGCCAGCACCTACATGTACCACGACACAAGACCTTGATTTATCCGGTCTCATCCATAGGATCGGTCTCCACGCATTATTTCACAAGTCTCCAAATTTCAAATAAAACATTCTCATTGAACCTTTGATGCTTCCCCATAAAAAGGCTGGGCATATATTGTCATGTACGTCTCCCATTTTCCGTCTGTCCCTCCGTACCGCTTTGCGTTAACCTCAGTTCAAAGCTCAATTTAAAAAGAAACGGTTCAATTTTTTTTTATATTAAGCGTCCTATGCTGATTAACATTGATGAGAGCTATTTTCGTGCATCGACATATTTTGACTTTGGCCTTTCCTTTGAACTTAATCTCACCTTTATTAAATCTGTCTAAAGAGACCATTCAAGATAGTATCATCAAACTTCATGTGCCGATACAGGTATGTACTGATATGTGCCGATACGCACTATAGGCTACACGTTTGTAACTGCATCAACATTTTGTTTTACCTTTCCTTTGACCTTAACCTAACTATTCTCAAGTTAGTGTTTAACTCAGAAACATATAAAAATTTTTTTTTTACTTGCCTGAAAAAAATTTGACAAGCAAACCAAAAAAAAAGTTAAAAAGTTTCCCAAACTCGAAAATCCTATTTCGGGGGGGGGGGGGGGGGGGGGGGGGGGGGGAGAGAGAGGGGGGGGGGGGGAGGTAGTGGCCAACTTTTTCAAAGGCAAGTTATCTTCACTTCCAAAATTTTTTTACTACTTTTACTACATTTTCCTACAATTCCTTCATATCACTATACTATGGTAAAAAGTGGGAAGGCCAACCATCCTTTCAATTAACATTTCCTATACTAAAGGTAATGTTGATGAAAAAAGTGCCCCCCCCCCCCCCCCCCCGGATGCTACATCCCTGTAATTCAGTTAGTATTTAGCTCAGACAGTTCTGAAGAAAAATATATATTTTTACTCAACTTTATATACTAATACACACTTATGAGAGCTATCCAAACCTTAGTGTGGATTAGATGCTCTAACCACTGTGCCTCACGGGCAACCTTCGGTTTTGTAGAATCCATTCAAGACATTTTTATCAAACTTTAGTATCCTGATACATTTTCAGATGATTTTGATCTTCACTTTCCTGTGACCTTGACACCACCTGTCTTAAATTTGCAATTTGCTTAGTATTTAAGGTGTTCAATGTATAACGAAGAGATTTTGACTGATTTTAAATAATTTTTAACTAGTTAAAAGCACACAGCTAGAAAACGACAAAAGTGAAATAAACCAAATTCACAAGACTTATAACATGTAAGGAGACGGTCATTTTGCACATTTACAGTTTTTGAAGAGTTATCTGCCCTTGATGAAAAGAAGAAAATTTTTGATTTCACAAAATTTCTGCGGTAAATAATTTATTTTATTTTATATTTTAATAAAGAGGGAGTTTATGCATATTTTCACCAAGAGATTTCTTTGAAATTCAAATTACTTTTTACAATATCTTATAAAAACATGCACTGCCCATAGACTTCAATGTAAAATTCAAAGTGATATTAACTGGACAATAATCAAAATTTTGTAAATTCCTTTGGTGGAGCACTTTCATTTGATAATATCTTCAAATTGCTACCATGATTAAAAATATTGGACCGTTCATTTATTGGGTACAAAATATGGTCGTTATACATTGAATACCTTAAGAAACCATTTGAGATATTTTTATGTAAGTTTATGCCTATATGCATTATATGAACGGATTTTTATAATCTATATCCATTTTTAAGATTTCAATTTTTAAGAAACTATTAGAGATATTCTCAACAGACGTCAATACACTTATACAGATTTAATGTTGCATTATTTACTAATATACACTGGGCGGGGCATTCATGTCCTATAGATATATTTCTAGTAAAATCATTATGTAAATCATAGTTTTGAACCTAATAAATTCTTTGGATTCGATATATGTTCAGAAAAAAATTTGACTGAACATATCCAGTCTTTTGGACAAGTCACTGTTACTGACAGAGAAACTTTAAATTCTCAATCGTATTTGTACCAGTGAAACATTGCTCATATAATGCAGGGTGGGGCATGACCTTCACTCAAGTTCAAGGTGGACTAAAGGAATATCTAAAAAAAAAAAAACATACGGGAACTTTTCCAGTCGGTAATACACAGATTATGTATTCTTATAACAGAGTTTGTCATTGCTTGTCGCAAGGTCATTTAGAAAGTTCAAGGTCATGCACATAACATTCCTTTACAGTCTTTTTCCTGTATAAACATTGTAAGTTGCTTCCTTAACAAGCCTCTAGGTTGCTTATTTATTTATAACTTTAGAATTGTTTGACCTAGACTCAAGGTTACGTCTTCCATTCCGT
>NW_026926254.1:0-10000 GCF_032062105.1 Saccostrea cuccullata | reverse complement strand
GAGAGAGAGAGAGAGAGAGAGAGAGAGAGAGGAGTTAGTTTACAACTTACGAATTAGCATTCATTATATATAGAGAGAGGGAGAGAGAGAAAGGGCGGCGTTATTCCATATGTATATACGTTTACAACTTACGGATTAGCATTCAATATATATACGGAGAGAAGGAGAAAGATGGCGTAGTTATTTCATATGTATATGTTTACAACTTACGGATTAGCATTCATTATGTATATGGAGAGAAAGAGAGAGAGAGAGAGAGAAAGGGCGGAGATATTTCATGTGTATATGTTTACAACTTTAATACGGATTATCATTTGTTATATATATGGAGAGAGAGAGAGAGAGAGAGAGAGTTGGCGGAGTTATTTCATATGTATATGTTCACAACTTACGAATTAGCATTCATTATAATTTTATTTGGAGAAAAGGAGTTATTTTATATGTATACAACTTACGAGTTAGCATTCTATATAGAGAGAAGGGGTTATTTTATATGTATATGTATACAACTTACGGGTTAGCATTCATCATATATAGAAAGAAGGAAATATTTCATATGTATATGTTTACAACTTACGGGTTAGCATTCATCATATATAGAAAGAAGGAGTTATTTTACATGTATATGTTTACAACTTACGGGTTAGCATTCATCATATATAGAGAGAAGGAGTTATTTCATATGTATATGTTAACTTACGGGTTAGCATTCATTATATTTGGAGAGAGAGAGAGAGAGAGAGAGCGAAACATTTGTATATAGCATGACGTATAATTTACAGATAAAATAAATCTATTCTTACTATCAGTTTAGTTTTGCAACATTTCAGTACTACAAACATACATAGGAATTATCTTAAAAAATGGGCTTGTGATTTTTCAACAATAAAAAATTAAATAAAACTAGAAATAAATCCTTTGTAGAAATTGAGAAAAGTGAAGTGAAAGGGCAGAATTCATTATGTCATTGATAAACTCTCATTGATGTGCATTGGTATTATGGATTCTGTTGAAAATTACGCCAGACGATGGGCTAGATATGAAAAAGAAGACATTGACACCTTGTCAGAATGGATTAAATGTATCAGATCCATGTTAAAGTCACGTATTAAAAGATTGAGGGGCAAAGTGAAAACCATCTATCCTTCTGTGTTCAATAAACCAGAAGTGAAAAAAGAATTAGATAGAATACACGATCAGTACGTACTGGTTCCTGCCGACAAAGCAGGTAACAACATTGTCTTCGTTTGTAAGGCTCATTATATAAATTGCATTCTAGAAGAACTTGGATTTAATTCTACAAGTGGTTATCCTACGTATACATATACTTCTCTTTCTAAGGAATAAATTCTTCAGAATCACCTGTCAGTTTTGAATACTTTGAATATTCCACAGAGCCAAAATGAATTTGAACTACCTTATATATATTGGATTCCGAAATTTCATAAGAATCCTTACAAACAAAGATACATTGCAGGTTCCAGTAAATGTTCAACCAAGCCTCTTTCGTTACTTCTCACTAAAATATTGACAGTAGTGAAGGAAAAACTCCAAGAGTACTGTACAACTATATATTCAAGAAGTGGTGTAAATCAGATGTGGATACTTAAAAATTCTAAAGAACTTTTGGACAATTTGAAGTCACAAGACTTTACAAAAATCAACAGCATAAAAACTTACGACTTTTCAACTTTATACACAACAATTCCCCACGACAAATTAAAATCCAGGCTTTTTGATATCATTGATAGCTGCTTCTTCAACAAAAATGGAACTCGTAAGTTTACTTACCTCGTCATTGGTCATTTGAAAAATTATTTTGTTAAAAAAGATTCTGATTGCACACATAAGTACTCTGAAGTTGACATCAAGAAGATGCTTGAGTTTCTGATTGAGAATATCTATGTGGTTTTTGGAGACCATGTATTCCAACAATCTATTGGAATTCCCATGGGTACAAATTGCGCTCCGTTATTAGCAGACTTATTTTTATATTCATATGAAGCAGAATTTATGCAAAATCTTTTACGTGAAAAGAAGAAAACACTTGCTGTGGCCTTCAACTCGACGTTTAGATATATCGACGACGTATTGTCAATTAATAATGATAATTTCCATTCCTACGAGTATATACCTCTAAAAATTCAACAGCCAAAATTCAACATATAGAAGTGTAACATCATATTTTATTCAGCTATGTACCAAATCACATACAATTATTGTTAAAACTTAGGAAAATCATAAACATTCATTTGTCAAGAAAATATTTGAAACTTCTATTTGAAAACACTTAAAGATTGATGTTGATTGTGTCAAAATCTTTCAGAGAAAAAGTTCAAAATATCTTTATTTTAAATATTTTTTAAAATCTTTTATGTCTATATGCTATTTTTTTCTTCACAATTATTTAGAATTATATCTTAGGTTAGCAGAAAAACATACTTCATAATGGTTGACCAGAAAATTATTACAAAACAGCCTTTTGAACACCTATACCCCCATTTTTGAATATCTATTTTTTTCAATCGTTCTTAAGTTGTAAGATACTCATCAGAGCAATAGAAAAAGAACACATTTTATATAAACCATATATATTGTTTGTATGTCAAATTAAAAATGAAACCATGATCATGTCCCGCTGTAGATTGGAACCCTTGATGTAAAGATGAACACATTCGTCCGCAAGTCTAAAATGGTTTTAGAGGATGACGTAAATAAGGAAAAACATTTGATTAATGCTTGAAAAAAAAAGAATAATAAGAATAATCTTAATCTTCAGAATCAGTAGAAGGTCTGGAAATGAAACCTGCACCAAAAACATTAACATGTACACTCAACCAGAAAATATAGGTCAGATTCAGCATCCGAAGCAAGTCTGGTAATGTGCATCCTTAGATGTATCATCTATGCAACTTTGGACAACATAGGGCTTATAGTTACTTTGAATGAAACTTACTACACAAAACTGCACCAAAAATGTTAACCTGTTCCAAAAACCTTGGTCGCCGACACCGAGGGTACATGTGTAACATAAGCTCCCTTAACTTCGTTAAGGTGAGCTAAAAACGTAAAAATCCTCTTAAGGGGGGGGGGGGGTTAGCCGTTGACTTCCAAATCTTCTTCATACCTGTGACTTTTCGTACCAGCGTAACCATATTCATTTTTAATTTGAGGGTGTGTACATTTTCTAGGGGGATCCAAGGTCACGTTTTACTTGGTTTTCCAACGCCTTGTAACAAGCTATCATTTTGAAAAACTTTTCTAGAAGCTTGTAACCAGTTATCTGGATTGATTTATATTAAATGTTGTGATGTACATCATTAAGCCAAAGAAAAAAAAACATCAACGAAAAAACAAAAAACAAAAAAAAAACAAACAAAAAAAAAACGTATATACCATTACGAGTACATAGTTTGAAGTATAATAAATGTATAAATAAAAAAAATATTTCATTAAATTAAGAAATGGCAACTAGTATCCATGTTTTGCTCTGGAAAATCAAAGATATATGTCAGATCAAAAAGTAAAAAGGAGATGTACAGGTGCAACTGCAAATATGTAATAAATATTCTGTGGAAGTTTCATAAAATTTCCTTCAGTTGTATGAGAGGAGTTGCGGGTAAGAGATTGGTTCCCCAAAGCCTAACAGACGGGCGGACAGCTTGACAGACGGATGGACATACCGATTACTGTACAGTGGCGTAGCATCGTTTTTAGGGGAGCCAGCCAGAGAAAATTTTTGTTCACTTACCTGAAAAAGTTGACAAGCAAAAATAAAAATAAAAAAGGGAAAATGGTTGTCCAAAGTCGAAAATCCTATTTCGTAGGGGAGGGGGGGGGGGGGGGTAAAGGTAAATTTGTTCTGAGCAGTGTCAACTTTTACTACCAATTCTAATACTAATCTGGTACATCACTAACAGTGGGGGGGAGGGGCAGGCTTTCAATTAACATTTCCTTTAGTATGAATAAAGTTGGGAATAAAAACGGGGGGACGTAGCCCCCCCCCCCCCCGTTGCTACGCCCCTGCTATATACCCTCCCAGTGTATTTTAGACAACAGAAGATTGATCTCAATAGCCCTCGTCTTATACCATTTTAGGTATTAAATCACATTTCTTAGTTGCCTTTCTACAGTTTGAGAATCTGGGACGTTTTTTCAGGATATGCTTTGTATATCGTCTCGTTATGTAGCCTAGCTGTGGTCATTATCCTTAGTTGCAAATCGCACAAGTGCTCGTCACGTGGACAGGATTAACTTAATCTATATGTTTCTATTTGAAAATCACATAATATATAGATTGTATATATAATATTTACCTGAAACCGCTGTGTATAGAAATTGCAAATGACGATATACTTATGTCATTTTCAAATATGTCATTAAAATTAAACAAAAAATTCACCGAAATTAGCACGTTTTAAAAAAATGTCATATTTACTGTAATGACATTTTTTTAAACTTGCTAATTTCAGCGAATTTTTAGTTTTATTTTAATGAGAGTATTCAGGCACACATAGAAAAACACATGATTCACAAAATACACTATCCTTTAAAGAAGCGCCTATGTACGAGCACCTGTGGCAAATCGCAGCCAAATTTTGCGAGATGACGTCAAGTCACTCGTGACACAGCGTCGTGGGAAACATTAGGAGGCACAAGGCACACGCCACAGCAGAGAATGAGTTAGCAGCAGGGAAGCAATGATATTCAAACCTTCAAGATATAGGAGCCAGTGTTTAGAATGATACTGTATACCACTTCTTGCCATGATTGTAGACTTTGGAGAAGTTGTGAGTATATTTTTGCACAAATACATATGACAAGAATTCTGACTTCTAGGGATTTTTCGTTGAGAATGAATAATTGAAATCTTTCTTTGAAAACTTATGATCTTGAATTAAACTTTTATCTCTCTCTCTCTCTCTCTCTCTCTCTCTCATTTTTTTATGACTACATGTATCAAAATATATTTACATTTCCAATGTCTTTGTCTGAGATAAAATTACCAAATGTAAATGTAATTGATTTCCTCATGAATGTCCTTTGGCGCGGTTCCAAAAAAACCACGTGCAGGGCGGGACAGCACCTAGAGAGAAGCAGGCTTGGAGCCCGTGGCAGAATCAAAGCATGTAAATATAAGGAATAACTGTCAGATTTTTCAAATTCATGAAGATGATCAATGGATTGGCTTGTGTGATAATTTTATGCATAAACGCCTTCACGAAAAATAAGACAGTTATTCCTTAAGTGAATAGTAAATATGGGATTAATTACTAAACACGAATCAAGTAAACCAAATGAAAGGGCAAGCAACTCTATAGGTATGTATATTAAGAATGATGAGGCTCGAATAATAGAAGACAAATATAAAAGTAAAATTAAGACATTTTATTGAAATCATTCAAACAATAATATTTATTTTCAATTTGTTAATGAACAACAATTAGGTCATGTATGTTTTAGAAAGAGGAAATTCAAGTTTGTTTCTTTCGTATGAAAGCATCACCCAAAAAAGCATACAAAAGACAAATTTAAAAGTATACTAGTACACAATAAATAGGCAAAAGTTTTCCTAAAATTTAAATTTTAACTCAAGTTGAAACTGATTTTTTGTTTTAAAAAACACACGTCAGGTATTACATGCTACACTTTAAGTTATATTTATAGAAAAAGTATGATTTAATTTTAACAAAAAAATCAACAGAAAATCAACAGAATGATTGAAATGGATCTCAGAATTATATGTGTCAAAAAAGAAAATCGAACAGATGGTTTCAGATTTTTTGGGGGACACGGACTAACAAAATTTCATTGGCAAAAAAACTACAAGATTCAGTAGATGTCACCATATTTGACATTTAATATGACCTTGACATTCATTGTATACAAAAAAGCAGTCTTCTTATATATATGTGCAATAATATCAGCCCTTTACTATTTATGGATCAAATGTTAAGACTGCATGGATTTATTTTCACTTTTCAGCATAAAGACAGTTTTAAAGGTAGGCTCCAAAGTGACCAATACATAGGATGTCTCTGATTTTTTAAACATGCAAATATGATATGAAAACATTTCACTTATTGTTATTTTTCTTACAAAAATCATTGACAAGATCGGGATAAATTGTTATTTTTCTTACAAAGTTAATTTAAAGTATGTGTTATGTTCTACCATAATACTACATAATACAGCATTTCTAAATTAGCTTAACTGCCACTAAACAACTGTTAATGTTAATCTCACAAAGAAAGAAAAAAAATCAGTCATGTGCATAAAGCATGATTATATATACAGAAGTCTAGGACCATATGGAAATCTGTAACAATGCAATGAATTTCTTAAAAAAGCTTTTAATCATATGTTCCACCTCGTACCTTTAAGTTAAATTAGATCTATGGTTCAAATTATGATGATCGATATATAGCACAGTAAATACTAAATAAGACATTGAAAAAAGAGGTTTATCATGTATATATGCACATATTGCCTACAACAAATTTATTTGATACATTACATATTCTGAAATGTACAAACTTTTAATTCTTATAAAATTATATGCATAATTGCTACAGGAAATAAAAGTGACATAAATGTTTTTATGTATAAACCTGTAAACTAAATTTCATCAAGCTTAATTATTTTTTTGTCGCAGTTTCCTCAGCAACTACTCATTGCAGATTATGAAATTTTAGCAGACGCTTTGTTAAGGCATGCTGTATAGTGCAATTCATTTTTGTAAGATTCCAATGTCAACTTCCTGTTTAACCATTGGTCAAATTTTTGTTACAGTTTTTTCAGCAAGTACTCATCGCAGATGTCTCAAATTTTAGCACACTCTTTCTTTCAGCAAGTCATATGGTGGGATTCTTGCCTTACATTTGACATGGTGGGATTAATTTTGTATGAATTCATTGTCAACATGAGAAGGTATATTCACATCAGAGTTGGGGTGTTACAAGTAAGAAATCGCTGAAAGATTTTTTGTTGATTTAGATGAATGGTGTAGCCATTGTTTCTAAAAATAAAGATTTCCTTTAAAATCCTTTAAAATGCTTCTCCTCCTACAGTTTTTGTTTGATTTCAATATAATTTGAGACACAAGTAGACTATACACAGTGATATACAATTTAGTATATTGGTTTTTGATTTTGATGGACTCAATTTAATCATCATCATCATCAAAATCACTGTCAGACAAACTATTCAGTTCAAAATTTTCATTTTGCAGGAATAGCTGCAGTATTTCCTGGATATCCTGATCTTCATTGAGAACTGCATTTGTAAACTCTCGTTCAAATTCTTTGACGTGGGGAAGATAAGGTGTAAAAATTTGCTGCAGTCTCACAATTTGTTGTTCAACAAATATAGCCTCCTTTAAAAGCATAGACTGTTCTCCAGGTGTTGGCAACCGTTTTAAGTGATCTTTGATGATTTGATGCATGTTCAGAAAATAAGTTATCATTGATGACATTTCTGCCTGCAACATAACTTTTTCTTCTTCACACCTTTGTACAAATGTGTAGGAATGGATAATATCCTGTTTTTGCTGTTGTGGCATGGAAGGGTCAAAGTCATCCTCTGAAGCGAATACGGCATTAGATGGCAGATTTACCATGTCAAAGGAAAGGTGAGACGAACTGTTGACAGTGTTATATGCTAAGATTTCTTTATGAATCTTCTTGTTTAATGTTTTCAGTTGCCTCTCTATTTTGCTCGCAATGGACTGCCCTCCTATCAAACAAGAAGTAATAATAATGTGTAAATTAATTAAAGCAACTAAAAGACAATTTGAAAGTTTTGGTGTATAATCATTGTAAATGATTTAAAGGGAGCTTAGGACAAAGGTATTAAATCATGAATAAATATATTTTTAGTTTATAGTTGCTTACTTGCATATTTCTTTATTAAATTAAGCAGATAAAGACGCTCTTTTGCCATCTGGTGCAAAGAATTGAGATGGATTGATGCTTGTTTTTTCTTCCCACTTTTCAAGAGGTCTTGGAACAAAGCATTGGCAGTATTCCACCTGCAAGATATGCCAATCTTCTTCTCCATGTGAGCAAGTTCTTTATCAATCCTTGAAAATTATAAATAAGGATATAAGTAAGCCACCCTATTTGACATGAAAGGCATAAGATCAAAAGAAAATATATCCTTGTTTCCTGTCCTCTGACCAAAAATAGGGTAGGTAGGTAGGTAGGGAACATTTATTTTGAATAAAAAAATATTTAAACTCTGTCTCAATGAATGCAGTTCACACTACATGTAATAACATGAAAACAGTTTGTTATACGTTTAAACTAGAGGTACTGTTAGCGATGAGCTCACTAAATGATACGCCCCACCTCCATATAGTTATAATGGCGAAGTCCATGTTTTGCTGTGGCCGGGAAACCCAAAATATGTGTCTGATCAAAAAGTAAAATAGGAGACTCACAATGGCAATATGTTATTAAGATTCTGTGAAAGTTTCATCAAATTTCATTTAGTGGTAAGAGAGGAGTTGGGGATAAGAGATGGGTACCCTAAAGCGTAAAAGACGGACGGACAGACGAACGGAATTAACAATCACTATATACCCTCCTGCTTTTCTAGCGGGGGTGTAAAAAACATGAATAAAAGTATAGTAATTCAAATGTTTTGCTAAATGGGCATAAAAAATTCAATGTTTGGCTGCTAAGTGAGATGTTGGAGCGGTTGATGAGATATTTGACCACTTACATCACAGAATGGGTGGAGCTTATTCTCATTCTCATTTGTTGGTGTTCAGCAGTGACATACCTGATGTGTTACATCAGGGAAGACGGTACAAAATTAAAAAGAAATGGTATAACAGAACATTTTTTGAATATGTTCTCAGGCAAAAATGGTTTATCAATTTTCGAACCAAACAGTCTGCCTTGGGCCTAACAGCCTCGGGCAAACAGTTCAGTTCTTTGGTCCGACAAAAAGATGTTGCCCTAAAAGTAGGTCAATAAATGTATATTATTAACATTTTAGAAAGCAAGTTAATTTGTTATTACAGATTTATAAAGTAAAGGTATCCTGTACACTTGTGGATGTATTTTCTAGATTCTTTAAAATGATAACATTGATCATATACTTTTTTGAAGGGTATGACCAAGTTTTGTATTCAAACTCTTTTCAGATTCATCTGCAATAACTAAAATTATCGTTGGTTGACTTTAATATTTTAGGCAAATGAGCCCAGAAAAAACTAAAACATTGTAGGGTAAAATGTAGGGTGGTTTGGATGGATGACGGGAAACAAGTATATATTTTTTTGGTCTTAAATAGCTTATGCACTTCATATAATGTGCTGGAAATCATTGTAGATATTTCCTCATTGATCTTCAAAAAATTAAGTTTATTTCTTAAATGTTTTACCTGATTGTTTCTTCTGATTGTTCGGGTCTGAAAGATAAGTGATACAACAAATTAACAAAATTGTTCAAATCATGCCCCAATTTGATAGGCACTTGGAGTGGGCCAACAATATGGGATCTAAATTTTGCAGGATTTATTTAGAGACAGAGAGAAAGAGAAAATATTCCTCTAAAGAATAGCAAAGGCATGAATAATCATATTTTTATAGAAGTATCCTCAGGCAGTGGACATTCAACTTTTGTTCAAATCATGACCCCAAGGGGTAGGGCAGGGCCACAATTTGGAATCCAAGTTTTACATAGAAACATGTAGAAAAAATCTTCAAATTCTTTTCAAGAATAGCAAAGCTATGATTAGTCCTGTTCATATGGAAGCATTCTTGGGTAGTGTAGATTCAATTTTGTTCAAGTCATGACCCCTTTGGGTATAGGGCGGGACCACAATGTAAGTTAAAATGTGAAGGGCAATTAAGCCACAGGTAATCAAAGAAATATGCATGCATCCTTAGTGAAGATTCAAGTTTGTTCAATATTTTTAAATCATACCATCTCCCTTTTAAGGATTGGTTTAGACCACTACTGGGTTTAAACTTTTCAACCATAAACTGATT
>NW_026926253.1:0-27513 GCF_032062105.1 Saccostrea cuccullata | reverse complement strand
CTGCAGATATGTATTTTTTCCTCTGCATCTCACTATTCTACAACTGAATGATGATGCAGCTGTAAGTTAAAATTCAAAATGGCGATTCAAAATGGCGGATATTTTTTTAATTATTTCTTAATGTCATTTACATAGGAGAAAGGATTTGTGAATATTTTACTGAGCGTGTAAAACTATGTAAATTGCCTACAGAACACTAATTTGATCACTTTAAATCGGAAAATTTAGTCGTTTAAATTCGAAATGTGTTAATTAGCTCAAAATGGCGATTCAAAATGACGTCTGATACACTCTAATTTCGTAGAAACTGCCTAATTCTGGTTCGTTTTGCACAAAAAAAATTACAGTTTGTCAATTATATATATATATAGTATGTATAGTATATTGATTATTCCATTAAATATGAACAAAAATACTTGAAAAGATTCATTTTCTCTGGAAATAGTTAAAACAAACTCGACTGAAGGGTTTTCAAATTTCCCCCTTCGTATTTGAGCCCCCGTCCACCTAAAATCACTCAATCCTTTCATTATCAACCTGCACTTCTACCTCAACATCCCTTGGCACACCATCAAATATAACAAGAAATTCTTATCCGATTTCATTGAACACTTTGTTCTAGCTTTTTAGCACTTATAAGAACTTAGAATTATCCCCTAACATCATTTATTCCATCTTTATTTGGTATATGTTTCAGTCTGTCTTCGGAATTTTGGTATTTTCAACACTCAATCAAAATGGTGCCCCGTGTCAAGGATGACAACACCTTTGGCATGTAAAAGATCGTTTCTCTGGAGTTCGAAAAAGAGTAAGCTCACTGGGGGCCGCCAGAGAAACCAAGATCCTTCAAAAACCAATTATTTAAACTGAGGGTCCGCCGAAACATGGCTGAAAAACTGCCGACTCGGCGTTAAAGGAAACGTATGGTCAAAAATTTAATTTTAACATATGAAACCTGGTACCATGAAGATAACATAACTTCACAAATTAAAATGATTTACTGCTGATAACAAGAAATAATCGGTCTTTTACACTGAAAATTAAGCTGACTGGGAGAATCCCTCATCATGGCGGCTGATGACGTACTAACGTCTATTCATATCACAGCTGCTGTGCCTGTCGCACTAAATGGGTTACAGAGTCGCAGTGTTTCACATTCCAATAACCAAAAATGCCGGAGTGCCAAGCAAAATTTTGCACTGTGGTCAGAGGAAAAGGAATATCTACCTTTAGCATTCCTGACCCAAAAAAGAATTATGAACTTTGTGCAAAATGGATTCATAACCTTGGGAATGCAAAATTAAATCCAAAAACTTTTGTTTATTCAAATGATAAAATTGTATGTGAACGGCATTTTAAAGAAGATTGTTTCAAAGAGGATATGATGGTAGGTACGTATTTTTTTTAGTTCTTTGAGGTTTTAGATTTGATATTTTGATCTGTATAATTAACAAGGATTTCTATGCAAATCTGAAATATATCATACCCATGCATTATCATTATTTAAAAAAATACCCCCCCCCCTTTGAATATTGTATTCACTGCATGCTAAGAATAAAAAGGAAACACCGCTTAATTTTTTTTGAGTAAAATTACTATAATTGTTAAAGGCTAAGATAATGGGATACACACCAAAGAGAAAGCAATTAAAAGAGGATGCAGTACCTACAGTGTTTGATGACAGCAAGCCCGAGAAAATAAGAAAAACAAGCTTGAAAAGATCTGAGAAAAGGGACAAACAAGAGGTAATTATATAGGGTATTTACATTATCCTCATACTTGTACAAATAAATATAACAGCAAACTTCATGCTAAAATAAATATACATGTGCATGTATAAAATCGACCGTGAGTAGATTTATAATTAAAATTCAATACAATTTCTTTTCATTTTACAGCTAATCAGAAGTCTTGTGAAAACGAATAAAGACACAAGTGCAAAGCCTGATGACCAACCTGGTCCATCAACAGCGAATAAAACAGGTTATTTGATACCTTCTCTAATATTATCTGGGAAAGTTTTACAATCAAGGTCGTTTTAATTCCCACTGTGCAGTTAATCTTTCAAGGCTTGACATTTACGCGGCAATTACAGGAGTGTAGTGCTATATCAGCTGATTTGTTCTGTATAAAGTTTCACATTGCAACATTCTTTCTTCACAGATGTACCAATAAATCAAAGAAAGAGAAGATCAGCAGGAAAAGTGAAATCTTCAAAAAAGATAAAGGTGAATACTGAGTGTAATACATATCCCTTCATGGAATTTGTAAATTTAGTACAATATGAACATGATGAATCAATAATCAATTTTCTTTATATTTAGCTCAATGAAGAAATGAAAAATAAGGAAACTTCAACTATTCCTATCCAATCAGAAGATAAATCAACTTCATGCAATATACAAATAGAAATGCCCAGTCATTGTCCAGCATGCATCCTAACGAGCAATCCGATGATTTCAATATCAGATCATGTTTATTCCAAAGTGCCAAGTGAACCGGACCCACTTCTTACATCCACTCCCATGAAAAACCCTGTCTCAGATTCCTTTCATGATTCACTAGAGAATGTGTCCCCAGTACATGAGATAGATGATTCTTTTCATTTTTCTGAAAATTCATTTGAATCACCAGTTTCATCACCAAGTGCAAGTTTTTCTATTCCCATGGGTGCAGAAAATAATTTACCAAAGGATACAGTCAATGAATCAAAGTTTATGGTTTTTTCAAGCTGTCTGGATGTTCTTTTCAAAATGATTGTATGTCAGATCTGTCATTCACCATTTGATTTTGATGATGTAAGGAAAACCGTCGATGGAAGTGCATTGAAGGTCAGTTTTACATGTTTAAATAATCACTCCTATTCCTGGAAATCTCAATCATATATTGGAAAGCAACCTGTAGGTAATATCCTTTTGACAGCAGCAACATATGCCTCAGGAAATACATTCTCTTCTTTATCAAGCTTTGCAAGTACACTAGGATTAAATTACATTTCCAAATCGGTATTTTATGATATTGGAAACAAATTTGTTCTGCCTGCAATAGATACTTTTTACAATGAGCAAAGAACTGTTTTACATGAACGTCTTAAAAACAAACCATTGACAGTTATTGGAGATGGACGATGTGATAGTCCTGGGTTTTGTGCAAAATACTGCACATACACTATTATGGAAGCTGTAAGCTCTGCAATACTAGATTTCAAGGTCATTCAAGTTACAGAATCTGGTTCATCATCCCGTATGGAGCTTGAGGGATTCAAACGCTCTTTCAATTCTCTTATTGATAATAACATCAATATCAAAATTTTCTGCAGTGACAGGCATGTACAAATAAGAAAATATGTAAAGGATCAATTGCCGCACGTTTCCCATCAATTTGATGTCTGGCATATGGCAAATAGCATTCGTAAAAAATTGGTGGCTATAGCAAAGAAAAAAGAAAATGAAGATTTGATGCCATGGGTAAGGAGCATAATAAATCATGTTTGGTACTGTGCTGCAGAATGTAGAGGAGATCCAGAGCTACTGATTGAGATGTGGACATCAATTTTATACCATATTCAGAATGTCCACTCCTTCAATGGGGAAAAATACACTGAATGTGGTCATCCTCCGCTTTCTTTAGAGCAGTCTCGAAGGAAAAAATGGCTTCAGAAGAAAAACAAGGCATATAAAGCACTGGAAAAAATTATAATGGACAAATGAATACAAAAGGATTTAAAACAACTCAACCATTTTTGTCACACAGGAGAAATTGAGGTGTACCATTCTATGATGCTGAAATATGTTCCAAAACGACAAGAATTTCAGTACCCCCAAATGGTTGCAAGAACCCAATTGGCTGTTCTTGATCATAACTTTAATTTGAATAGGGGTGTAAAAATTGACAAATATGGCCAGGAAGTATTTGCCCCTCAGTGTTCTAAAGCTACAGGAAGGTGGACTGTGAAGAGTCGATATGAGGAAAAAAATTATTCCTTTCGAAAGGAATTGCTTGAAATTACTTTGGAAAAAAAAATATCTGAAAATATATTCACAACACCCCATCAAAGAAAGGCCAAGGATTTACCAAAGAACATCGCAAAAATTCCAGCTCCTGATAAGTCGGATTTGATAGAATCTCATTTTTCTCGCTACAAATTAAATTAATTGGACGCCCGTGTTACACTAGTTCTCAGTGAAGAATGAAAAAGAACATAAATGTCAAGGTGATAAAGTTTTATTTAGTCTGAATCCGAACTTGATGACTCGCTGTGGAAACCCTCATACTCATCATCTGGGAATGCTTTTCTGATTTTAATCACAACACAAGCAGGTAACACCACTCGATTCTTTTTCCCTAATGGCTGTCCCCTCCTCACAAAACAAATAAATTGCCTATATGCCATGAGCCTTGATTGCCTACAATTAAAAAGAAAAATCAGTAACTATTGACTGGATATTGATCCATGCATTAACTTTTATGCAATTTAATTTCAGGTGATAAAACTCATATTTAATTGTTTAGTAATTAATGTATATTCTCAGATATGTGATACTTATTTTTAAATTTCTTATTGTATTTCACTGAATTTTTTACTACAAAGAAATAAATATTTCTTTTTTAAAATGACTTCCATAATTTATTTACAACTACTCACCTGTTTGTCAGAACTTGGGGAGCCTGTCCACTTTTCCTTTTATATCGTAAAAATGCAACATATGCTGTTTCAAGAACTACTCTATTTAGACACACCATGTCAAAGTCACTATGCTGTGAAATACATGGACATAGCGATGAAATATAATTTTCAGCATAATGCTCAAATTCCTTACAGCATACACATTCTCTTTGACTTGGAAGAATGTCACAATGTCCACACGTGCACCAATTGGTATTATCACCTCTTTCATTTATTTCATTTACTCCCAAATCATCAGAGCTTTCAGCTGAAGCTGCCAATAATTCTTCTTCATTAAACTCCGGCTCATATTGATAACCTTTGCATTCAGACATGACCTGTTTTCTGTCAATTTGAGCTTCAGAGGCGGAATTGCCTGTCATACGTCATAAACAGATGGAATTGTGGGAAATATAGTAAAGAACGGTAACTTTATCTTTCAAAATGGCGGCCCCCAGTAGCTTTAATTTATCTATAATTACAAAGTGTTTTCTACATAACGAACTATTATCAGATAAAAATACCCGGTGGAATATTTATCAGACCATTCAACCTTTGAAATTTGAAAATATTTTTGCAAACCATACGTTTCCTTTAAACAATGTACAATCAATCAACCAACACTCAAGGAACAACACATTTATGTTCAAATATTAAAAGTCTATTTTGTTATCCAAAACCATATGCAAAATGAACTAGATGTACTATGAGCAATGAACTCACTTAATGATACCCCGGTCTCCCAGATGAATATAATGACAGTGTCCATGTTTTGCTATGGGAAACCCAAAATATGTGTCGGGTCAAAAAGTAAAATAGGAGGTCACAATGGCAATATGTAATTAAGATTCTGTGAAAGTTTCATTAAATTTCATTCAGTGGTATGAGAGGAGCTGCGGATAAAAGATGGGTACCCCAAAGCGACGGACGGACATACTGATTACTCCATACCCTCCCGCTTTTCAAACGGGGGTGAATAAAAAAAACTCTGATATTCAAGACGTGTAGCTCTTTATTTTGTGACCTTGTATAGATTTGTTGTCTTTTAGGGTAAGAAGGTCATTCTACGCGTATTAGCAAGAAAATTCTCAAACTTGATCATCTGAAATCACATTGTGTGTATATTTTGGTGAGAAAAGTTGTAAAATTATGCAATTTAAGAGCGCCTGCAGATTTCTCGTGATTCCTATTACTTACAAGCTTTCGTAACAATAGGTCTAAGCCATTCCTGATTTCGATCTAGTCAATTAACACTTCTTTTGACAACAAGAACTTTACAAGGCAACTTGATCCACACTTCTTTGTTAGGTCTGATCATAGTGTAAGGTTGTATCAAGAATCGAGGGGGATTGAACACAAACATTTTCTTCTTTCAGATTTTGTAAATTTCAAATTTTTTAAAATTATATACATTGTTCAATACAAAATTATCCGTTCAAAGCATGAAATATTTGAGAATGCAGTTGAATTTTTGACTGAGATTAACAAAATGCAAATGTAGGGACACAGAATCAAAGCTGGACAATCAAGAAAATTTATGTTTTACGTATATTATATTGATAATTCTTAATATATATGTTTATATTAGAATATTATAATATATTCATATTTATATGATGTACTAGCCCTATAATTGGTAGTGGTCAATCATTTAAAAAATCATTCTCAGTTATGTTGCACTAGACCTTCCAGATGAACATAAACATTTATTTTTTTTTCGACACTGGACTAAAAATAGATCAAGAATTCCCAACAACTGAATGCATGTTCACTCGCCTTAATGCTCGGGGGATACTGCTCTTTGGGTAGCTTAATTTTCATATTGTCCTCAAAACAGCAACTATTATATGATATTTTTATATAAAGAAGAATGGTGAGACAGGTAAAAGGTAATATGTCTTCGGAATTGTCGTCAAAAAATTATCTTAACCATAGTAGTAATTGAACAAAAATCCGTGTTATAAAAATCCTAAGTCATTAACAGAAATATCCACAAACTTTCATTGCAATATTTGAACATTATTTCATGAATAAAAAAACAAACTGTAATTTATTTTCTGCAAAACGAACCAGAATTAAGCAGTTTGGATATTTTACGAAATTCGAGTGTATCAGACGTTATTTGAATTGCCATTTCAGTTTAAGCTTATTAACACATTTCAAATTTAACGACTAAATTTTCCTATTAAAATTGATCAAATTAGTGTTCTGTTGTCATTTTACATAGTTGTACTACGCTCAGTAAAATATTCACAAATCCTTTCTCCTATGTAAACGACATTAAAAAAATTAAATAATTTGAAGAAAAAGATGAATATCCGCCATTTTGAATCGCCATTTTGGCTTTTAACTTACAGCTGCACTATCATTCAATTGTAGAATAGTGTGATGTAGAGGAAAAATACATATCTGCAGTGTATGGATATTTTCAAATGTAAAATCCTGAACAAAGAAGAATATAGAAACAATAGACAAAAATATCAGAGAAAATTCGAATTAAGTGTAGAAACGACTAAATTTTCTGAGTTTAACTAATAATGTTAGCATCCTATTATAATTTTTATAGTTTTATTACACTCAGTTAGATATTCACTCATTACTTCTCCATTTTGAACGACATTAAGAGAAAATTAGAAAAATGGGATGTCCGCCATTTTGAATCGCCATTTTGACCTCTTTAACGCCATTTTCATGAAGGCCAGCATATTTTTTCGGATTCAGCATACTCGAAATAGGTTAAAAAACTATGCTGGACCAAATAATAATTATTTGCCGTTAGAAGTTATTTCTAGCCTTCTTTTTAAAAATCAGGACCAGACTATAATGTTTAATTAAATTATCTCTTACCTTGGCAACATATGTTCTTATAATGATGATCACATTTGCACGATAGTATGGAATCCGGATAGGGCCACGCAGTTCACTATCGCATCATCGCACCATCGAGGTTTAGGTCGATAGTGCGATGAAGAGATAATGCGATGACGATGAGGCGATGGTGCGATAGCGATGAAGTGATGGTGCGATAGCGCGATGACGATGATGCTATGGCGCGACAATGCGATCACGATGGTGCGATAATGCGATGACGCGATGGTACGATGACGCGATGGTGCGATAGTGATGACACGATGATGCGATGACGATGGTGCGATAGTACGATGACGATGAAGCGATATTCACTATCGCTCAATCGTGCTATCGCACCATCGCCATCGCATTATCGCGCCATAGCATCATCGTCATCGCGCTATCGCATCATCGTCATCGCGCTATCGCATCATCGCTTCATCGTTATCGCACCACCGTTTCATCGTTATCGCACCATCGCATTATCGCGCCATCGACCTTTAAGTTGATGCTCAATGGTGCGATAGTGAAGTGCGTGGCCCTATCCGGATTCCATACGATAGAGATAAAATATTCAGTTTTCCCTGATTTTCACATATTTTGCAAGATTTATTCTGGTGTAATTCAAAATTCAAAGGCAGTTTACAGTATTTAAGACAGTTTTCTTCAGTGTAAGGACTAACAGTTTTAGGACAACAGAAAAATCGCTGTCTTCTTTGAGACTGTGATCCACAGACACCCGTGCATGGACTCCATTCTTTCCAGTTAAATATCTGACACGCGGGTCGCGAGAACAGTCATCAGCTAAGATCGTACTGATATACAAGCTGAAAATCTGTAGTAAGACTTTAATAAAGTCCATTTTATTTGCTGGATTTTTTCTACAAATTATTTAACTGGTAAAAAATAGCCTAAGTCAGTAACTCTATTTGATAAGAATTTTTACCTGTTATCGCGAACAGCGAGATTTTAACTCCCTTAAATGTTTTGATAAAGTATTGTAATCAATAGTATTTGGAGCCTGTATAATGAAATATATGGAGATAAGGAACAGTATTCAAGCTCAAAAGTCCATTAAACAGTACAAAATAGGGGCAGTGCAAACACAGACTCAAAAAACATCAGAAGTGGGATCAGGTTTAATGGAGGAGTGAACATTCCCTGACAACCGGTCACGGCCCTTGTCATGATCGGGAAATGACGGGAAAATCCTTTGACTATTCAGTGTTTGTATATAACAAATAGTATGAAAAACGTCTGTCAGAATTTGATTATATCATAAATTATATTTGCTTACAAGATTACTGTATCGAACACAGAACTTACGAAATGATGACTTTAAAGAGACTGCTGATATTATTGTTTTATCAACTTATTTGTCAATAATTTACCTCGCTTTAGAAATTGTACATACATGTACGTGTAGAGCATGCTCTTGCGTATCGAATCAACTGAGCGATATAAGTCCTGTATGCAGGTGATGAATGTATATTGCTGCATAAGTAAGGTACTTATAACAATTGAAAAGTTAAAGTCATCGCGTTTATTATGAGTCTTGGTTGTTAGATTAAGATTAACTTTCAAGTAAAATATCTAAATATTAAACAGATGTGTCAAACTCTGTGGTATCTCTTATTTCAAGCTCACTGGATATATCGTATCGACATTAGAATGAAATAACTTGTTAATATTTGATGAATATATGAATTCAAAAAGTAGGTTTTCTTCAAACAGGACTCAATTGGTTCCCATGGGAATTCCAATAGACTGTTTGCAAACCTGGTCTCTAAAAACCACAAAGCTATTGTCAATTAGAAACTCAAGTATATTTTTAATATCAACTTCAGAGAACTTGTGTGTAAAATCAGAATGTTTTCGTCAAAATAATTTTGCAAACGACCGATGACAATGTGAGTAAATTAACGGGTTCCATTTTTATTGAAAAAGCATCTGTCAATAAAAAGTCGTAGATTTTAATGTTGTTGTGTTTTGTAAAATTTTATGACTTCAAATTTTCTAAAAGTTCCTTTAAAGTATCAACATCACTAGTATTGAAAATTGTGTTTTACTTCGAGAGCATGATTCTTTTTGCACTCTTTAGGGTGTGTATTTTATTTCAGAGGCAAATAATTTAAACCTTGATTGTAGGTTAATTGTGGAGATTTTAAATGAAGTATACTTTAATGTTAGATGAAATATCAAAGAATTTTTTTTAATTGTGAATTCTTTATTTTTACTTTCACGTTTGTCGCACTGGATATTCTGTGCGCCTTGTTTATCTGACTTCTTCAGGAGCGATATCAACTATGCTATATACTGTAATCCTTGTATTTATTAAGGTCTTCCGTTTCCAACGGAAGACCTTCTACTGATTCTGATGATTAAGATTATTCTTATTATTCTTTTTTTTTCTTCCTAGACGCCAACTTTGAGGCCTCATATCTCACTCATTTCTCAACGGATTTTGCTCAAATTTTCAGACATTATAAACGGTAATAAACTCTATCAGAATGCTATCTAACATTTCAAAAATTTACTTCCGCTTATGAGTTATTTCCCTTTAAACGAAAAATTATAGGCTTTCATTTCCAGATAAAGGCTCAGAAACTACAAAAGCTGGAGCAGAAATTTTACTGGTCTTAGATAACAGAAGGATTGAAGTTGTGCACATCGGTTTTTGTTTTTTGATTTCTGTAAGCAAAATGGCGCTATATAGGGGTCAAAAATTAGAACGCCTAAAAGAGCGAAAATTAAAACATATTTTCCTTTTTATCTTCAAAACTAAAAATATTTTGTTAAGACATATTGAATAAAAGTTGTGTATAATTGCAACAGCTTTCATTTAATATCATTTAAAAGGGGCTGGCCCCTAAAATTAGGGATCTAGGGCCCTTGAAAGTTTTTGCTTTATAACTCAAAAACGGTAAATATTTCGAAATGACTATCGATTATAAAGTTGTGTTTAACAACTTATTGATCTCATGAAATTCTTTTTTTGTTCGAGTCTTGTTTTAAATGAGCTAGATGCATGACCCATATATGTACAGGTAATTCTTTTCACTGAGCACGTAAACGCGAGCTCCTCATGCGTGTAACCAAATCAAACTTACTATAAATAATAAACATGGCTACATTGGATGCTAATATTTTTTAGAATAAGGTTCTTGAAGTGTTTTGTGTTTCCCCCCAAATTATCATGATTATTCACTGACAACTTTCCCTTTTATTTCATTTTTTTTTAAATCGTATAAACCAAGTCTACTAAAAAGGGAAGAAAAGATAATCTTTTCTTCTTATCATATTAAAACAAACAATATAGTGAGAAAATAAAACATTATGAAGCATATACTATTCACAGCCATTAAGTGCACGCCTTTTACATTCACCTTGTTTGTTTACAATTATATAACGCGCCTCCCTCGATAACGCGGGGCAAGTCGGTCACCGGGAATCAATCGGCGTGTTATCCAGCGACCCACAGTCATACACGAAACCACAAAATGGTTAAATTAATTTTGGATAATTATGTTGAATCCTTCAGATTATTTCATAGTATCTTTGACTGATTATGTCGCTAGTGCATTTCATTCAATAATTTATTAGCTGAATTAAATGAAAGTTGCATATATTAATTTTTTTTATATATAGCAAATGTTTTTCTAGATATCGAGGTCATGATCTGTTTTACTTCAAATACCATCGAAAATATGCTACTTTGATCAATTTCTACTAGTGATAGATTTTTTTGTATCTTAAATGTGCATGTATGTAAGTCAATATACGTTCTTTTGTCGACGCCCTGTATACGTCCCAAATATACAAATATCAAGAGTTTCAATACAAAATCCCACATTCACACTCGCCTCCAAAGTATGTAGATCGAGACACAGATGCGTAACTTATTATTTTCTATTAAACTTGTTAATTTTTTGCGAGCAGGTTTCCGTTATTTTTCTTATCAGCTCTCGTAATGCTTAATTAAGGTTTTACGGAGACATATAATGTGTACGTGCATGCAAGTACAGAACATGCACGTTTTATAACTAAAGTATACTGCATATGCAAGAGTGCCCAAATATACGCATGTAGAGTCTAATCTGCGTTTGAAATACAGACATTAAAGTGAACTAATTATAGGTCCGCTGAGTTGATTATGAGTTGTTTTTATAACGGGTAGCCCATCCTGTCATCCTGGCCAGTCATCGTCACGGTTTGTAACATCATAATTACACAGGTAAATACTAAGGTGTCACTCTATATATTTTGACCTATTTTTTCCCAATAAAAAATAAATTACCGAGAGATGTATCGTTTTCTCTTATCATATATCAATTGACAGCATTTATGAACAGCTGTTAAAACATAGGCTTGTGTAAACGGTAAATCAAAAGAAAGGAAATCTGCGGTATGAAAAAAAGAAAATATATATAATGCCTCATTCTCTGAAGATTACGTTGTCTTCAGATAACTAAAATAAATTAATGTCCGTCAAATTTTATTTTAATCAAAGCATTTACTAATGTGTACCTAGAATTTGTTTTATGCATTTTTTTAAAAGTGCGATGCCAGAATGCCCTGGGTAATATCATTACAGTTTACATCCACCTCTGTCGCCTTGTGTCTAAAAGTTTTGCACCCGATTCCTCGTTCACACGTGCGTGGCCGCAGAGAGCCGCAGGCATGTCGGTGTTAAAATGCATCGTGTACTCCAATAGTTATAAATGGAAATAGGCTTTGAAATCATGTCGACTCTTTCATATTATTTTATTTTACTCTATACCATGCTTGTTTTAATCAATCGTAACCGCTTATGCATTTATTAATTTCAAGTTTTATGCCTGCATGAAACATTCATGATACCGCGGCGTAATTTTAAGACTAGTGTAAGTGACGTTTCCAACTCTCGGGAAAAACCGAAAAGAATATTTCAATTGCACGATTTTACGGGAATATGCTTGTACATGTACGTTTAATTATATACATGTATGCATTTTTACATACAAAAGCGGCCAAAATATATGCATCCCGAGCTTTCAGAATACGATTTTTAAAAAATTAGAAAAATTCATTACTGTCTCTTAATAATTATCTCTACAATAAAATATCAATTAAATTCTTTTCTTACTTATTGATGTACTTAAATTATCGGTTCGCTCTGATATTGGGTTATTATAATAACAGTAATATTAACCTCCTTCTGGTCAGTCATTGTTAATCTGATGAGCATGTCAATCGGTTGATTTATTTAGGTATGTGTACATGTAGTTTGGGGCTGGTCTTGAATTCCAAGAGAAAGTCACAACCTATTTTTTATATAATCATATACGACATTTTTTTTTTACGAGAGTGGTCAAATGAATGAAAAACAAGGTCTACAACGATTAATATCTGTGACTTAACTTTCCTATTTTCTTATTTTTTTTAATGTCTTTTATTTTACTTCTAAAACCTAAAAAAGAATGTAATTATTTCTATGTTCACTGGAGTGGTCAATTGATCGACGAAGTGTATACTATTTAATTAAGTTTCTTGGGTTGGGGAGAGGTTCCAGTTTTTGATATATTTTATTTTCGAAATTTTGTATTGCATTTTCGACAATGAATAATATCATTTCTAACATTTATTTTTTCATTCTGAATTTTGGACAATATATATATCCAGCAATTTTATGTTAACAAAATAGGTGGAATTGTAAGTTTACTAGGATTAAAAAAAAAAGGTGAAGGGCAGAGAAATTTATACATGTACAATGTACATGGTACTTACGGCTTTGAGCAACGAGGGATAAAATATGGAGAAAGTGATCAATATTCAAGCTACATGTAAAAATACCATTCAAATAATACAAATCAGGAGAGATGGAATCAGGTGCTATGGGTACTATTCATGCCAGCACCTACCCCAGCACCTTCCCCGACACGAGACCTTGAGTCCAGTCTCATCCATAGGATCGGTCTCCAGGCATCGTTTCACAAGTCTCCAAACTTCACATAAAATATTCTCAATGAACTTTTGATGCTCCCCCATAAAAATGGCCGGGCATACATAGTCTGTTTTCCATCTTTCTGTCTGTCCCTCCGTCTGGTCGCTTTGCGTTTAGCTCAGTTCAAAGTTCAATTTCAAAGAAACTATTAAATTTTTTATATAAAACTTCCTATGCTGATAAACATTGATGAGAGCTATTTTCCTGCATCAACATATTTTGACTTTGACCTTTCTTTTGAACTTGGCCTCACTTTTTTTTTTTAATTTGTCTAAAGAAACCATTCAAGATAGTATAATCAAACTTCATGTGCCGATATGTACTGATATGTGCCTATACGTACTAGACTACACGTATGTAACTGCATCAACATTTTTATGCGCCTGAATTTTTTTCGGGGCGCATATTGCTTTTGTCCTGTCTGTCTGTTTGTCTCTCTGTTTACCTGCTTGTCTGTCTGTTGTCAACTTTAACCTTCACCATAACTTTTGAACCCTGAGAGATAGAGACTTCATATTTGGTATGCTTAGACCACTAATTAAGCACTTTCAATTGACACCAAGGACAATGACCTTTTGACCTTAACTGTGACCTATATGCTAAAAATAGATTTTTCGAACTTTCGCTATAACGTTTAAACCATTGGAGGAAGATACTTTATATTTGGTATGCATACTTCACTAATTAAGTGCTTTCAAACGACACCAAGGTCAATGACCTTGTGACCTTGACTGTAATCTATATGCTAAAAATAGCTTTTATATATGTGTTGCCGCCGGGCGCATATATATATATAACACATCTTATTTTACCTTTCCTTTGACCTTATATAACTTTTCTCAGATTAGTGTTTAACTCAGTTAGAAACAAACCATTCAAGACTGAGTACTAGTATTCAAACTTCTTATGGTGATACAAACTGATGTAAGCTGTTCAACTACATCAGTATTTTTTTTTTACTTTGACCTCTCCTGTAACCTTGATCTCACTCTACTTAAGTTAGTATTTAGCTCAGTTTTGAAGAAAGCATTTATATTTCTACTCAACTTCATATGCTATACACACTTTTGAGAGCTATCCAAACCTTAGTGTAGAACAGATGCTCTAACCATTGTGCCACGGTGCTCAGATTTGAAGAATTCATTCAAGACATTTTATCAAACTTTAGTATGCTGATACATTTTGTCCTTGCACTTTCCTGTGACCTTTACCTCACTTGTCTTTAATTTGCATTTTGCTTAGTATTAAAGAAACCATTTGAGATATTTTTATGTAAGCTTATGCATTATTTGTAGGGGATTTTATAATCTATATCCATCTTTTAAGATTTCAATTTTTAAGAAACTATTCAAGATATTCTCAAAAAACGTCATATACTAATACAGATTTTAATGTTGCATTATTTACTAATATACACTTGGCGCGGCATTCATGTCCTAGCTATAGATATATTTCTAGTTAAATCATTAGGAAAATCATAGTGTTGAACCTAATAAATTCTTCCGATTCGATACATGCTCAGAAAAAATAAGGCTCTGAACATGTCCAGTCATTCGGACGAGTCAAGGTTACTGACAGAGAAACTGTAAATTCGCTACAGTATTTGTACCTGTGAAACATTGCTGATACATGTATAATGCAGGGTGGGACATGACCTTGACTCAAGTTCAAGGTCAATAAAGATAAGATGCTTTGGCTGGATTCATTTACTAAAAGAATATCTAAAAAACGTGTGAACTTTTCCAGTCGGTAATACACATATCAAATTTTTATAACAGAGTTTGTCATTGCTTGACGCAAGGTCATTTAGAAAGTTCAAGGTCACATAAATTCCTTTACAGTCTTTTTCCTGGCGAAACATTGTAATTTGCTTTCTTTACAAGCCTTTAGATTGCTTACTTGTTTAACTTTAGAATGTGGCTTGACCTAGACTCAAGGTTACGTCTTCCTATCTGTAGCTCCAACGGAAGACCTATTCGTTGCTTTGCAACGAGCTCGGCTCTAGTTTATATAACTCTGTCTGTAAACATTAAAAAATGAAATTTATTATAAATTTTATTTTTGTTAAAGTCAAATTAAACAATAAAATGCTTTCTTTGTTTGTTATTACTGGAATTAACGGAAGCATCTATTGCAGAAAAAATACATAACCTGCGTAAGCGGGGTATGTAATTTTTTTTTCTACAATAGCTGCGACCGTTAATTCCAGTAATAACAAACAAAGAAAGACATTTTATTGTTTATATTAATTTTATATCTGTTTAAATAATCATTTAAAGTAGGATTAAAAAGATTAATTATTGTATTAATGACGCGAACGTCTTTATACGTTTCATTGATGGAACAGCCACTGATAAAAAAAATCTTTACAGGCGACATGCCTAATGTAGTTCATGCAGTGATTAACGCAATGGCTTTTCTTAAGAAATAACGGAGAAAATATTCAGTGGATGTAAATATATGCTTATCATTTCCAAATTTCAGATTGAATTGAAGATCACGTGGAAATCTCTATTTTGAATATCTGCAAATATTAAGTGCTCACAACATGAAGTGTTTCTTATCTTAGGATGTTAATTTGTTAATGATTGATTTTAATCAAACTAAGTATTGCTCTACACAGTTTGTTACAAGTTACATGTATATGTTGTAAGATCCTGTTGTAGATGATGTACCAAACATTTGATCAATTAAACATTTTTTTCGTAAATTGATTTACAAGTAAATATTTGGTTTTAGAGCCTTAAAAGATTTTTTAAAAGATTATCCGGGACTAATTTTGAGCAAAAAAATGTTTTACTTGGACTGCTGCTCTGTGAATACACATGAAGAAACATAGCATACACTTAAACTCTGAATCCGGACCTTAACCATCTTATAAAATGAAGTTATTTATGTTTAAAAAAAAAATAAGCATCTGTTTTAGAGGACATGCATTCAAAAAGCTAGTTAAAGCAAATATACACAGGCATTTGTTTCTGCTATTTGTCCTTGCTTCTTAGGAAATATTGATTTTGAAACAATATAGATTACAAAATTGGATCAAGTTTGCTTTTTAAAAAATATGACAGGTTCATTCAATTTAAAATGAATAGAATATGTTGATAAATTATCTAAAACGTTTTTATTTTTGGAAAGGATAAAATATTTGAGATTAGTTTTGAATCAAAGGGAGGTACATATGTCAATAAGTATAGAATCTGATCAATCCATCTACAAAAAGGTTAAGAAATATAGTATTGCATTTAAAGAGAATATGAATTTTTTACAGATAAAATATTTAAGAAGACTGGCAAGCAATATGAATTGCTGAAGATAAGATATAATTAAGAAGACTGACAAGCAATGTAAATATCCCATATCTGTCTAACTTTCTTCACATTTCTCTACCAGTACTCTACAGAATATTAAAACTATTTTAATTTTAATTTGTAACGAAAAGACAAAGTCGATTAGAAGTATATTTTTGATAGAATTGAAAAAAAAAAATAACAGTACAAACAAAGATAACTACAATGGTGCGAGAAATATTCTGGTGTTTTAGAGATCCGTGTTTGTCTCCTCCTGTACTGATTTCTATATTTTGAATGAACAATTGAGCTTGATTGCTGTTTAATCTCCATATATTTCAACATCCAGTTACACACGTAGACAACGTTGAAATGAAGACCTTCTCAAACTAACCCGTTTTAGCAAAGGAGCTTAGCAAGAACGGTCATTAATCCACGGACTTCATCTTTGGATAAAGTTTAAGTCACAAGGGAGACAAAGGCAGACTTGTCTCTAAGTGCCAGGGTTCAGAGGATTTCCCCGACTATAATGATTCAATACCCCAGTTATTTTAGCATTCCCCTAAAGTTCCGCATAAGGAGAGGAACCCCAGACCTCTTTTACTTGAATTTTTTCTAATTCAATGCTTAGGGACAATTCTGCAAAGGTTGGAAAGTAAAATGACAAAGCAAAGTTGGAGCATGACAGGACCAAGGTGAAAATATAAGGATTTCATCTTTGATATATGATCCAAAAATTTGGTTCAAGGTCAATGCACAAACGATATCCTAGGATACTCTTTAGATGAATTTATAACTTTAGAAGGCAGTGACCTTGACAATGATTTCCCAGACGTTTTTTATGCCCCCGTAAACAAAGTTTCGGGGGTATATAGTTTTTGTCGTGTCCGTCCGTCTGTCTAGCTGTTTGTCCGCAAAAACTTTTCCTCGTGACAGGACCTTTCTTTGGGTACCACCAAATTTGACCTTGAAGTTTGACCCACTTTTACACAAAAATTCCAAACTTTTACTTTGGCCATATCTTTTTAACAATAGATACCAGGAGTTTTATACTTCATATGTGTATTCTTTGTGAAAAGACCTTTCACTTGATACCAACAACTTTGACCTTTTGGCCTTGGAGATTTCTATACTTATGAAAAAAACTTTAATCTTGACCATAACTTTTGAATTGTAAGGAATAGTGCTTTCATACTTCACATGTGTAATCCTTGTGAGAAGACCTTATATTGGATACCAAGAACTTTAACCATTTGACCAAAGAGTTTAAAAAAGCAAACTTTGACCTTAACTATAAAAGGGTTATGGCTAGTGCTTTCACACTTTACATACATAATCCTTGTGACAAAACCTTTCATTTGATATAAAGAATTTTGACCCTTTGACCTTGACCTTGGAGTTTCACCTAGATTTTAAAATTTTTTAACTTTGGCCATAGCCTTAAAGGTTAGGGATAGGGCTTCCATATTTCACACATGTTTTCTTTATTGCAAGACCTTTCATTGGATACCAATAACCTTGACCTTTTGACCTTGGAGATTTCCATACTTATGAAAAAAACCTTGGCCTACTTTCATATTTCACAATTGTATTTCCAGTAAGAATACCCTATTTTGGTTTAATCTTTGCTATGTTGCCATACGGGGCATCAGTTTTTCACAAATAAGCATTACACCAATTAAGATTTAAATGAATTATGCTTGCAACTGCTAGCAATAAAAATATTACTTTTTCTTCAAGTCAACATTTTATCTCCAAGTTAGCTCGAAACAAAAGACATCTCGACCTTGACTCTTAATCAAAATACTAGTTATTGTTTCAAAATCCCTGCATACCCTCCAACTATAGGCACTCCATAAGCGACATCTGAGCTGGATGGGGTCAAAGGTAGTAAAATATTGCCCGACAGTTTTCTGAATTTTTCCTTTTACCTTGGGCAGTTTTTGGGTGAAATATGAGCGTTTCTGGAAAAAGAAAGAGAAAATATAACCCGGACGTGCTTTACAGTTTTTTGTTTACCTTGGCCATTGAAAGGATCAAGGTCAATACACATCCTCTACCCATGGCTACTCTATGGGTGAAGTTCGATCATGACTGGAACTATTGAAGATTTTTCATGCAAAAATTAGGACACTGCACACACGCTTCCTTCATAATGAAGTTAAAGGTATAGAAACAGGAGAAAAAATATTCTTCGGATAATGAAAACTGTCAGAGACAGTCAGAAGGACGGAGAGAATGATCACTAAAGGGCATCTGCAGGGCGATATGCCCTAAATATCCTGATTAGTTCTATAATATTTGAATAATTATTTAAGAATTTATACAATTAGAATAATAACAAAAAATAGATCTAGAATATTAATTACTAGTATCCTGAATATCAAAAAACAAAATATATATAAAAAACAAAAAACCCCAACAAAAAACAAACAAACAAAAACAAAAACAACATTAAAAACAACACATAATTCAATTCCATAGTTGGTGAATAGCCTATCAATCTCTTCTTAAAATGCTTTATGGACTATATGGTGACATTCAATGTATCAGCATTGTAAGCATTCGAAAATTCGTCAAAACGTATGAAGAAAGAAATCAATTGTTTGGAAATTACACAAAGTCACAGCAACAAATTGATTTTTTCAATCAAAATTTTCAACAAAAAACTTACAAAGACAAAAAAGTTTTTAAAAAATTGAATCTAGGTTCTCTACAGAGCCGTAGAATAAGGAGCTGATTCTTTACGTATTGTGGGACGTGGTGAGTGTACAATCCACCCACATAGTTTTACACACACATACACACACGTTTTCATTTTTTTATTCTTTGAAAATCAAATGACGTATGAGACAAATTCTTATAGAGATAAGAAACCTAATTAAACAAAAAACACCGGGAAATTAGGAATTGTAAGCAATTGCAATTTTTAAAAAAATAAAGCATTAAATTTATTTTAAAAAAAAGTAATATTATGACGTGACGGGGCAACTTGCTGTTATCTATCCTTTTCTTCATTTTTATCTCTTTTTGTACAGGAGCAAATCCACGGACAACACAAGCAGCAGACGACTATGACGACAGCAGTGACGACACATATGACGCCAAGAACTGTGAAACCAAAGATCATTCCCAAAGATTTGTATGAAGATGTGATGGTCGTGCCGGAATCTAAAATATTCAAGGGGCATATATAAAAATCGTTATTCTCATATGACCTCCTAAATGCTAATTGTGACGTCATTTACTTGTGCATTTTCTTGTATTTTCTTTAAAAGTTGCAGAAGATAACAGTTTTTAGTAGAATTTTTTTTTTCAGAAAACTTTCTCTGCCACCGTCGCCCCCAATGATTTTGAGATATGTGATTTTTTATAGTAGTTTACATAATATATCCAAAAATTGCCGTTGGCGACAGTGGCAGATACTATTTTCTAAAAGAAAACAAGCACAGAAATGAGTCATTCTGAGGCTTTCCTGCATTAAACTTAGAAATATACCAAATTAATGACGTCATTTTTCCAAAAAAGGTCCTCCTTCATGCCATATTCTTTAATGAATTATCATATTCATCTACTCAACTATTGTTAAAGCCAATTTCATAACCTTTTAAGACCATTTATTTAAATTTTTAGGGCACAATAAAGCCCAAACCTTACCTTCTTCTTTGTAAATACGTGTTGTACAATTAAGGGGGCCGACTATAGTTTTATTGTGTGAAAACTACAATACCGAAACTCTTCATTTTTATACCATATATAGCTTACATTAATTTCAATGTACATGCAAAGTTTGGGGGAAATCTACCCTCCAGGTATTTTCAGGGACCGTTTCAAAATACAGGTAGATTTACTATAAGGTTATATAGGAAAATGCCAATTCTTAGCACTTTAAAGCAAATTATACAAATACTACAACAGACTTTTTGTTCAAACTATGATATGTGATGAGTAATACCACATTGTACATTATATGTAAGAAACACAAAATTCTACCGTCTTGTTACCAGAGGGGGCATCTCAAAATGCAAAAAATTAGCAAATTTTACTATTTTTATTGAGTATTACAAAATATGACGTACACAATGGATTCACATGAAAACATAATACAAATATTGGAGATATTCTCAAATTTCTATGTTTTAAATTTCAAGAGCGTATGTTTATGACTTTTTCTTTAATAATATTTTTATTACCCCTTTCTTTAAGAGCTACAGATTTTCATAACGTCAAAAACACACTGCAACGACGTCAACCTATCAGTTGTAAAATCGGTTAAAAAATCATTAATATCAAATTGTAATTACATTTTTATACCTAAAATTTCTTAATTTTGTTTAATTTTAATGATTAAGCGAAAAAAGTTGCATTAAAACAGTAAATACGCTTCATTTTACTATGATGCGCGAAATATTGCGCAATGGAAACTGTAGTCGGCCCCCTTAAACATAATTAAAAAAAAGCTTTTGCAACGCAATCATCTGATAGAGCAACAGTCTCAAAGTTGAACATCCTTACAAATTTGCATGACCGAAATCTGCTATTAATTGATAAAATAATTCTGAATGAAAGATGATAACGTGTACCACAAACTGGCCCTGTGTATCCCTGCTCACAGCTACAGGTGAACGTGTCATTGGTATCGGTACAGTTCCCGCGTTTACAGGGATGATCCCGACATGTCACCAGATCTACAAATTCATTGAAATTTGTAAATATAATGATTATCACTTAGAATGTGAGGCAAAGTTATTGCTCCGACAATTATAAGACTCTTTATAGCAGCTGCAGTCAGTTGACTAGTAGTCAACGGAAAACTCCGATTGGATTCGAATTATAGTATTAAATTTTAAATTTTCATATGGCAGTGGGACTTCTGGGATTACAATTTTAAACACTAAAATTCAATTTAGAAACAAAATAACACGAACATTTAACGCTTTGTAGCGTTCTTATGTCAACATTTTTACTTTTAAGTTTTACTGTTATTTTAAAAGTAAATGCCGTGAGGATCATTGTCTTGAATTTATAAAGGTAATTTCGGATTATAATGAGAGAGAAAAAATCCTTTCTTGTTTGTTGACGAATTTTAACATACAGTATGAAAGAAGGATGTTCTTATACATAGTAGAGAAGATTTTCAAAGAAATAATACATTTAAGTCTACAATCAATAGATCTCTCCTCCACAAATGCCCTGAGACTGTTGACAACTGTATTGTAAGGCAGAGAAAATGACTCTAGCTTTTCTCTGGAATCCGGATAGGGCCATGTAATTCACTATATCGCTTCATCGCCGAGCTTAAGGTCGATAGTGCGATGGCGATGGTGTGATAGCGCGACGACGATGATGCTACTGTGCGACATTGCGATGACGATGGTGCGCTAGCAAGATGGAGCGATAGTGCGATAGACATGACACGATGGCGCGATGACGATGAAGTAATATTCACTATTTCGCTTCATTGTGATATTCATTATTACATCATCGTGCTATCGCACCATGGTCATCGCATTGTCGCGCCATTGCATCATCGTCATCGGGGGGAGGGGGATTGACAGAACATGTGCTAACCAAGAAAAATGATTCTGCCACAAAACCTAAAGAGTGATAGAACATGCAAAAAAAATACAAAAATGAAATATAATAACTTGAATTAAGATCTTGGGCTGAAGCAACAGTATTGATTGTGAAAGACTTTTCCTATGCTCTATTCTCCACATGGAGAGAACGGAATAAAGCAGGCAAGTTCAACTTTTAATTTTTGTTCTAACCAAAACAAAAATTAACCTTTGATGTCATAGTATAGATGATTTTGCAGCAACTTAGAAAAAATAAATCTTTGATTGTTTTTAAATTTGCAGTAACCAAAATAAAATAAATCTTTAAATGAATAGTATAGTTAATTTTGCAGCAACTATCAAAAATGAACCCTCGATTTATTTCATTTTGCATGTATTATGAATATAAATAAGTAGAAAAACGAATTTAAAAATATTTGAAATGAAACATAAATGTATTGTTAAATTATCTCTCACATTGACAACATATGTTCTTGTAATGTTGATCACATTTACATGACTGAGATAAAATGTTCAATGTCCCGCCATTTTCACATATTCTGCATGGTTTAGACTCATTCATTGTAAAACTCAAAGGCAGGTTACAATGTTTCAGACAGTTTTCTACGGTGTGAGGTGTAACAGAATTTGAACAGCAAAAGAAGCGCTTTCTCAGTTGTAATTGTGAGCTACATGCACCAGTACATGAACCCCATTCTTTCCAATCCATTACATGGCACTCTGGCACACGAGAACAATCATCAGCTACGATCGTAATCAAATACAATCCTAAAATCTGAAGTAAGACACATATGAAATTCATGTTATTTGTTGGAAGTTTTCAACAATTTTTTAATCTGGTCAAGAAAAACCGATGTCAGTAACTCTATTTGATAAGAATTTTTATCTCTTTTTTTCGAATAGCGGGATTTGTACTTCTTTGAATGTTTTGATAAAATTAATGTATTAAAATCAATATTATTTAGAGCATGTATGTTTGATCGAATTTTTACTGTATGTAAAGCATACAATTCAAAAGAACGAAAAGATTAATGAATCTAACAAACTGTTTAACAATTTATAATCAATTTACCATTATTAAGACTCTTCTAAAATGGAAAATATTAATGAAAAAAATCAAACAAACATTTAAAAATGTATGTGATTATATATAAATGAAAAAGAAACTTTTATTTTTATGAGACAGTCTAAGGATGTCACAGTTAAAATATTTTTCTTTCGTATAAAGTATCCTAATTATAAAGACGTCCGGACTAGAGGAGAAGCCGAGTTCATTTTTTAAAAGTCATAGTTATTGATTTTTATCAAAAGCTAATTGCTAGAATTGAAGAAGTGCATTTTTTGTCGTCAATTATATTTTTTAAACTTGAGAACCACTGAGCTGCATTCTTTTGGAATTTCCATACAGGAACTTTCTCGTCTTATTTACGTTAAACAAGATACCTTGATTTCTCTTTAACAGACGTTGGAGATTTAGGCTTTCAACTACCTGCTTAATATTTCCTTAGTACTAATTGCACCCATAAAAAAGCAAACCTGATTTTGTAATCTTATTTAAAATTTATTAAGGAAATATATGGAAATAACGAACAGTATTCTACGGAAGCCCATTTAGGACCTACTAGTATCAAAAAAGAAATATTTTTAAATTTGATGTAACGAATTTTTGAATTTGTTGTTACAACTTCTTTGAATTCGTTATAATGAATCTAATTTGTTATAACAAAAATATTAAATTCATAATAAAGATTTTTTTTTTATTTGTCAAAACAAATTCTTTATTTTGTTATAACGAATTAAGGGGACCGAATTGGGTTTTCATTGAACAATACTTCGCACATCATAATAAAATTAAGCATCATTACTGTTTTAAAGCAGTTTAAAAAAACATTATTATCAAAGATAAAATAACCTTAAAAGCGGGGATTACTAGCTGAATTATTGTATCAAACAACAGAATAACAATAGTTCAGAGTGATTACTAGTTTATAAAATTTAAAAATTTAATTACAATTTTATATAGCTTTAATGTAATTAAAGAAAAAGTATTAAAGACGAGCTCCTGAAAGATAGCAATTTGAGATTCTCTCAATCATTTATATAATAATGCGCCCGGATCGATAGATCTGAGGCGTATATTGTTTTTGTCCTGCCTGTCTGCTTGGTTGTGTGTTTGCAAACTTTTACCTCGCCATAACTTTTGAACCGTGAAAGATATTTGATATGCATACTCCACTTATGAAGTTCTTTAAAATGACGTATAGATCAATGACCGTTTGACCTTGACTGTGACCTATACTAAAAATATCTTTTTTGTCTGAAACTTAAACCTTCGCTATACCTTTTGAATCTGGAAAGATAAAGACTTCATATTTGGTATGCATACTCCACTAATGAAGCTCTTTCAAATGACATCTAGGTCAATGACGTTGTGACCTTGACTGTGACCTATATGCTTTCGCCATAACTTTTGAACCGTAAGAGATAGAGACTTCATGTTTGGTGTGCTTATTCCATAGATAAAGCTTTTTTCAAATGACACCAAGGTCAATGACCTTGTGACCTTGACTGTAACCTATATGCTAAAAATATCTCTTTTTTTCGAATTTTCTTGAAGCCGGGCGCACAGTGTTTCACAAACTTTTCTATGAGTTCTTTGTATCTTACATATTTTGCCATACTCCATAAAACAGGAAAATTGCATTAAGTTCGACATTTTAAGATCCCCCTCCAAAGTTAACACGGTAGAATTTTGTGTTTCTTGCATAAAATGTACAGTATAGCATTACTCATAATATTTTAACTCGAGCACAAAGTATATTAGAGAATTTGTAGAATTTGCTTGAAAGTGCAAATAATCCTACATTAAATATACCTGTACTTTGAGATGGTCCCTTAAAAAAATCTACGTTTGTTGCATCAAAATATATAATATGTCCTAAATGAGCTTCCGTAGTATTCAAGCTCGAAAGTCCATTAAGCAATACAACTTATTAAGAAATAAAGCAAACACAGACCTTCAAAATATTAGAGCTGGGATCAGGTGCCATGGAATAGTGAGCATCCCCTACCGACCAGTCACACCCGCCGTGTGTTCCTTGTCAGTATCAGTGTATAAATAATGGTCTAATAATTAGTAGGAAAAACGTCAGTAAGCATTGAATTAAATGATGATAGATCGACCATAGAACTTACAAAATGATGATTTTAAACGAGACTGCTGATATTCCTGTTTCGTCAACTTGTTTGTCAATAACCTGCATCGTTTTGTAAATTGATTATACATTTAAGCATGCTCTCGCGTATCGGATTAGAGATAATAACCCTGTGTGCAGGCGATGAAGGTTTTTTTTTTGCTGCATAAGTAAGGGAAGTTTAAGATTAAAAAGTTTAAGTCATCACGTATATCATAAAGCTTGGTTGTTAGAATACCATTAACGTTTTCTTCTGGTAAAATATCAAAATTTGAAGTATGTGGTACCTAAGAATGGAAATTACCATTGTCATTTAACGATATGTCATCGACGTATCTAAATGTCGAGCTGAAGGCCACAGCAAGTGTTCTCTTGCTATTCTTTATTCTATTTTTTTTTCTGGATTTATATACTAGTACTTAATTATATATTGTACATGTGGAAACGTTGACGAAATAGACGAATTTCAAATTTTCATCAAGGGTACCACTCGTCAACTTTCATTTTAAAGAGCACTATTTTATTAAATTACTTAGTAGATCGTCAAAGTAACCACTCGCCATTTTTCTTTTTAAAAAAAAGTAAGTCAAACTTTTTAACCCCCAATTTAACTTATTTTACAATATCTACAATATCTTTCATTGATGCTAAGTAACACGCTATCCCACATTGTTATTATTTTGAACTGAATTATTTTTTCTGAACTGCACTTTTTTCAGCACTCAATTGTTGAAGTCATTTTCTTTACATTATTTTCGAATTTGGCTGAAAAATAATTATCTATTAAACCTCGATTACAATCTGTTTAGGCATTTTTTGCAAAACTAATTACGAGGGTTGATCTAACTCCTATAAACGCATATATTTTCAATAGAAGTTGACATACTGATACTCATATCCACTATATTTATGTCTATGTTTATAGATCATCGATTATATGGAATAGATGTATTTGAAGTTTTGCAAAACATTTAATTTTAATTTGTTTTCAGTTCTTCTGCAAATATTTTAAACATCCTATGTCCATTTTAAAAATCGAGACTGTCATTTTGCTCTTAACCGTCTTGTTATATGTTGAAATATTAAAATTATTTGATCTCTGTTTTCTGGTTTGTTTTTTAATATTAAACTTTTAAACCCTTACATTCTGTCTAAGGATCAACATTTTCTAGATACAATGTCTAGGTAAAACATAAATAATACTTTTTTTATCGGAAATTTAAGCAATAAAATGCTTTCTTTGGTTGTTAGTACGAGAAGTACCCGCGTAATGCCTAGGTCACATTTCCCGGCCGGTGGTAATCGCTGGTAATCCGTGGTGTGAGCGATGCCCCAACATCGGTCCACATCGGTCCAGTAGTCCTTAAAGTATCAGTCACATTATCAAGCGATGGGGTATACGATGGGCAACCAATGCGTTTTTGATAAAAATGGCGTGGTTGCCGGACGGACTTACAAAGGCCCAGCGATGCATTACTTGTCATAAAACGATGTTCCAGGGTAATCGACCGATGTATATTACATCGCTCATACATTGGTGAACATCGTTTGTACGTCAGTCGACTATGGGCCAATGTTTGGTCGAACATTGACCAATGATCGGCCAATGTCTGGTGCCCACCACTCAACTGTCCGATGATCTTACATTCAACGGACACTTGACGATGCTCGGCCATACATGGGCCATTCCTTGAAAGATGTGTAAATGACTGGTTGCCGATGAGGAGCGATGTGGGACATCGGTGGAGACATCGCTGATTTTTAACTACGAATTATCTTCTACCGATGGCCCCGCCGATTCGCAAAATGGCCTCAGTCACTGTCCGATTACTAGTGGTGTCCGGCCGGCAACCACGCCATTTTCATCAAAAAACGCGTCGGTTTCTCATCGTATACCCCATCGCTGGATAATGTGACTGATACTTAAGCGGGTAATGTAATTTTTTTCTAC
>NW_026926252.1:0-26758 GCF_032062105.1 Saccostrea cuccullata | reverse complement strand
TTAATAGAAAATATTACAATCGATGAAAATGAACAAACAAAAAAACCCCACATTTTATTTCTAAGTTTAAAATATATGTAGTATGAGAGACTATTTATCTCGCTAACACCGATGTAACCATTGGACAATAACTTTTTTATAAGTCTCAAGGCATGGGACAGATTTTTTTAAAATACGAAAGCCATGGGACACTTACTTTTTTGAAATGAAGATTTTGTTTTGCACTGATCCAATCATTGTGATCAATTTTGCCTGGTCCCTTAGAATCAAGAGCTCTTTCGTGTGCATTGTAATAAGGGTTTTTTATTATTCATATTTTTCCCTTAAATATAAACCAGAGGTGATTTAGGCATGTGCATTTTCACAATTACTGAACATAGATAAACATATGGTACGGGAAACTGAACAGAAAATTTATAATACACACATATATACGCAAATATGCATGTATGGGTAAAACTTATCGAGGGCGACTGTATGCCTTCTAAATCAGGTCCAGCACAATACCCCGATAAAGGTATATAGTATGATAAAGTTATATAGCTTTACCAAGGTATTTAAAATACCTTATTTTTAGGGATGTCAAATCGGTCAATTTCTAATACTCGGTTACTCGGACGTTTTTCCGATCGAGTATCCGGGTACTCGTTAAAAGTGTAAATAAATATGAACAAGTAAATTGATGAATGTAAAACATTGTAAACACTTGTAGAAATAAAACCACATGCTCCGATAATAGGTTTACACGTGAATGCAATTCTGTTGTAACAATGATGAGAACTTCGTGCCCGACGAAATTTAATACATTTTTTAAAGTTCAATTTATTTATCAGATAAACACAAGAATTAAAATCGTAAGTGGTTCATGATGTTTTTGTTTAAAAAAAATAATCTACGCCGTAATTGTAATGTAACTCTTTGTTCATTTGACGTCAAGGTATATATCAGTCGTACAGTTTGACTTAAACTTGACCAAGTTCTAACAGAGCCGATTTACGATTTTCATATACTTTTCGATCCTAGATTTTATAATATCACGGTGCACGGTATCGTTTGGTGCAACGATGGACATCAGTTTTTTAAAGCCTTTGCCTTAAACTATTTGTATATGTATTGGCATGTAATCAAACAATCATATCAACAGTCGCGCGTGTAATATCATCTGTCCCTTTTCCCGAGAATTTACGGCTTCTCGGAGAATTGACAAAATTATCTAATTTATTTAATCATAACAGACCTTAAACGATGTTCAGTGAAAACAAATAATTAAAGGAAATCAAAAAAATAAGGGTAGAAGACAGCCCCAGGTAACAGGTGCTTGGTTGTGATAATTACTGTGTATAAACACTGCCACAGGCGATAACGAGTAGGAAACCCTAATTACTGTATGTACAAGTGCAATGAGTATTTTACATTTTAAAACAGATTGTTTAATGCATTAATAAATAAGCTTAGAAATATTCAAAAATATACATCCGAGTAACCGAGTACCGATTTTAGTATTCGATACTCGGACGTTCGATCGAGTACCCGGTTAACCGGGTACTCGTTGACATCCCTACTTATTTTAATTAGTCAGCCCGCGGGCTGACTAGTTATGATACGAAGAACTTCAAATGCGCTTGCGCGTTTTGGAATTCTGGGAGATAGTTCTGCAGTAAATCACTCTTGCTAATTTCATTTCCGTAAACATCAGCATAGATTTAACCGAGAAATCCCTATTTAACACCACGGTAATGTAATAATTTTAATTCAACTAAAACAGGAAGGCCATATATTCGTATTTCTTTCCAGAAGCCTCGTAAACAGTTCCAAACATTTTTTGTAAAACTGGCTCGCATAAATTTGACTGGTTCTCATCGGATCTACGCAGCGAAGCATACAGTTGTATGAATTTATTTCACGAAGTGTTTGACGTGTCAATTGAAGGTCTTTTGTAAAGTATATTGAAGGTATTTTACTTATGTATTAAAATCTACAGCATGAACATTGGTTCATTACAGATTTTGATGTTTATCAGTTTTTACTGGTTTTACTTTCATTTTCTTTTAATCATTTCGATCCCGATGCAAATTAGCGAACTGATTTGTTAATGCATACATTGCATACTTCGAAAAGAGACACAACTGACTGAGCTTGCTCGTTTGTTGTCCCCCGCTAAAAGTGGAAGAATTGATATTAATTTCGGTTTAGCTGTCATTCCGTCCGTTTGTCTGTAGTTCTGTTTGTCTGCAACACTTTCATTTCACTGCAACATCTCGAAAAGCCTTTAAGATTTTGCAGTGAAATTTTATACAACTCACAATGGCATATGGACAACTCCTCTTGATTTTGCGATCAAAAGTTCAAGGTTATAAATTCAAAAATCTGTCTGATTTAAGACTTTGTTTCTGCGCAATATTTCGATAAGCCTTTAAGCTTTCGAAAAGAAATTTTATATAACTACCTTTGGCGAAAGGAAGACCCCTATTTAATTTTTTTATTGACTGTGTGTAAAACTTTCATTTCCAGTCAATATATAAAGAAACTTTTGAGATTATACAACTAAATTTTATCCATAACTTCCTATGGCACCGTCCGTCTTTCTTGAGATGCACCCCCAGATATGCGCATGGTTTTTTTTTTCTCTAAGTGGGAGACGCAGATTCTCTGAGTTAGCTTGTTTTTTGTTTTTTTTTATTAAATGACACCATTTAGGTTGTGGCAATCAGATTTAGAAATTTTATAGTTTTTTTTTTTACTTTATAGTTAGAGATCTGATAAATAAATTTGTAATTCTTACTTTTTTGATTTTGTCTCAATACTACTTTTTTTCGAATTTCAACTTAAGCTAGCTACATCAAATTAGGAGAATTAACAAACTAAAAATAAATAAAAGTACAAATATTATTATAAAAAGATTAAGCTTAACAAAGCTTACATGTTACATGTAAATGGGACCTGTTCGCATGAACTTTTTCTATTCTAAAAGTACTAGAAAATGTACTGGGTCCTTTATCGATAATCCGAATTAAGGGTTTAGTTTGGTTGTTACGGAATCGCAGGGACAAAGGTGTCTCCATAAGGCATTGTCTAAACACAGTAGCCCTGAGTGATTCAGCGAACCTGCGACATGACATGCTCTAACAGGGATGATACTGAAGCTTATGAGGTCCCGTTTGGTAGCCATGGGATCGTTGAAACTGCTATAATGTTCACAAACACACCTTCTAAAGTCGTATGAATCCAACAATGAGCTTGCTTTATAACTTCATGGAATTATCAATGTTTTGTGAATTTGAACTTAAATTAATATTATATTTTCTGTTCTTTTAATTAAGAGACAAAAATGCTAAAGAATCTGCATGCACCAACGCTTTTGTTCCTATGAGGAAAACTGTTAAGACGAGGTTTTTAAATTAAAGTAGCCAAATATATGCAAATTATAAAAAAATGTTGAAAGCATTTTTTTGTTATGATTATGGGTTATAAGGGTTTCTAAATGACAAATTATTAATTATGAATATATTTTTATATAATTGTCTATTACTTTTCGATCTTGTTTGACATCTGTAGTTGAAAGTTAATTGTTTTCATTTGATGTTTAGTGAATGCAATTTGCACATGTTACCAATATCTAATATTTGACATCTCTTTCCTGTCTCACGATATCAATGTCATTTACTCATACTTGTTATCAACTTTATGGTTAGATCTTAGGATCGTGTTCTTTGAATTTGTTATGCTTAGCTCTACCTAATTTCAGTGTTGTAAATTAATGTCATACGAATTCCCCTGTTCTTGCAATTTTCTATCCTTAATTTAATTGGCTGGTCAGTACGAAAGTGGGCGGAGTTGTCAAAGATTAGATGTGAGTGAGTTTGTATGTGAGTCAATCTAGGAAAATTCTTTGTAAAATTCAGTTTGTTCCATCTACGAAATTTGTTCTAAAACATATTTGTGAAATTCATATTTTTGGACTTACAATAAATTCTAAAACTTTAAACCTGACTTATCAATTTGACAATTTATTACATGGTGGAGAATCTAAATCTTTTTTCTTTGGACTTTTTATTATTACGTCATGGATTATATCAGTTCTGAATGTTTTGGATTTAATTCCCCAAATCAAACCATTCTCGAATTGCCACCAGTTAGTCAACCAGTGACCTCACCCGTAGCAATTTCTGCTAAAATTGAACTTACTAAATTTCATGGCTACACAAGCGAAAATGCCCAGAAGTTTCTGGAGGAATTTAAATCGTTCTGCACTTTGCAGAGTTTGAAGGACAATAGTAGAGTGATAGCTGCATTCCATTTACACCTGAAGGGACCAGCACTTGTGTGGTTTACTACATTGGAGGCGAGCGATAAACTTTCCTGGACTGTGGTAAAGGAGGCTTTCAATGCGCAATACCTCAGCAGATCTCTATACGATCCAGCAATCATTGCGGAATCCGCCATATTTGACGCTTTGACCCTCCAGCCTGGGGCCCCCATAGAAGGCTTCCACAGCCAAGTCCTGGAAAAAGGGTCCAGACTGGAGAAACCAGAGAGGGACCTTACTGCAAAATTCATCAATGGACTCCCACAACAACTGGCATTCTTTGTCAGGGCTGCCAATCCAAAGAACCTTCAAGCCGCATTCCAGCAGGCCAAACTCGGAGAGGCTTATGGATATCGCCAGTCTACGGCTCCTGTTTCGGTCGCTGCCGTTACACCCAAGGAACCCTCCGCAACCTCTGCCAACATAGAGAAGCTTTTGTCGCAGCTCGTGGAACGAATGGACCGCCTAGAGGCCAGGGACCCAGAGAGGAAAGCCGCCAATCGCCCAGCACCAGTCCACCCAACTAGAAATACCCGATACGTGTGTTACAATTGCAATGGCCCAAACCATCGACAAGCTGTGTGCAACTGGAACGGAAAGGGACCCCGCGAACCATCCGTATTGTGCCAGATCTGCAAGCAAAACGGACATAGTGCTGTGGCCTGTAAAAAGGTCACCGTTGCGGGAAACTAACCGCGCCCAGTCTGCAAAAGGCACCCACAGCCTGTGGCGGTGAAAGTGATAGTGCCGACATTTCAGATTGTGAAAATGTGTTTTGTGAAAGTGTAAATAGTGAGAGTGAATGTGATGAAAATAGTGCTGGGGAATTTATGTACATGCCAGTCAAGATCCAAGGTATGCAAGTTACTGCACTGTTAGATACTGGTAGTAGTATCAATATCATTTCAAAGTCTCTCTTTGATAAATTACCAGTTAACAGTAAATCAAATGTTCGATCGTGCAGTGAGCAGACTGTCAAATTGGCCAATAATCAGTCTGTTTGCGTCTTTGGGATAGCCAGTATCTCAGTGCAGACATCTTGTTCGTCTAAAGTACATTCAATTTTTGTATATATTTTGGATTGTGCATCTCATCCTTTAATACTTGGTACTTGTTATTTGATTTCTAAAAAGATTGTGTTAGATTTTGACAAATTTGTAATTTTTAGAGGTCAGAGCAAATGTACAAAAGTTAGATGTAGATCAAGTTTTTCAGTGCCACCCAAGTCAGAAATGTTCATCAGTGGCAAAGTTAGCAAAACCAAAATGATAGGTTTACCAGGTGTTTGTTCTGTACATAATTTGTTTTTGAAAAAAGGGTTACTTCTAGTGAAATCAGTTGTTACTATTTCAGCAAACGGCTCAGTCCCCCTTAAGATATTGAACCCTGGTGATGAACCTGTGTTTGTAAATAAAGGATCAATTCTGGCTCATTTCAAACCACTTGACAATTCGTTCCATATTCAAACGATAGACTTGGACAAAACCCCCGTCGAGTGTGCAAACGTAACTTTATCTGACTCCAAGTCCGCTCCAACAGTGAATACTCATTCCAATGAACAATTTTTGCTGAATTTTAACTTTGACGATGAATTGAGTGTCAGCGACAAAAAGTCATTAACAGAGTGTTTAATTAAAAACAAATCCTTGTTTGTTACAAAGGAAAACCCTGACATAGGTCTTACACGTGTTGTAGAACATCAGATTCATCTTAAGCCCGATGCGCAACCTAAACATCACCGACCATACCGATTACCACCAGATAAGAAACAAGTGTTGCGTCACCAGCTTCATGATCTCTTGAGACAGAATATTATTGCACCTGTTCAAGAAAGTGAAAATGTCCCTATTACAAGTCCTATTGTGTTAGTATCCAAACAAAACAAACCAAAGGGGAAGTTAAACAACTTAACTAAAGATCAGTGTTTGTCATACTACAGGTTTTGTTGCGATTTTCGCTACCTTAATTCTGTGACGCAAGAGTTCCGATACAATATCCCTGACTTACAGGAACTTACAGAATCATTTACAGACAAAGTGCCGAACTTTATCTCTTCCATAGATATGAGCAAAGGATTTTTCCAGATGCCTATCTCTGAAGATTCATCAAAATACACAGCTTTCAATACTTGTTATGGCACATTTAAATTTCTACGACTTCCCATGGGACGAAAAACCTCACCATATAGCTTCCAGTTGTTAATGGACAAGGTCCTACGTGGTCTTACATTCAAGTCAGTATTGTGTTATTTGGACGATGTTCTTATTTGTTCCGAAACTTTTGAGCAACACCTTGCAGATCTTCAGGAAGTTTTTGGTCGTCTTCATTCTGCAGGACTTAAACTTCAACCATCGAAATGTCATTTTGCGCAACGCAAGTGTGTTTTTCTCGGACATGCGATATCTAAAGATGGAATTAAACCACCTACCAACAAAGTTGAATTGATTATGAACTATCCCCCTCCAACTAACATTAAAGAGTTAAGGCGAATCATGGGACTATTTAATTGGTTTAGAAAATTCATACCAAATTATAGCGCCATTGCACAACCTATACTCAAGTTAATGAAGAAAAATGCCAAGTTTAACTGGACTTCTGAACAAACATCAGCATTTAATGAACTCAAGAAGCTCCTGAAGAATTCGCCTGTTCTCAGTTTTCCTCGTTACGACCTGGAATTTCGACTTGCAGTGGACACATCCTGTCGCGGATTGGGATACATGTTATATCAAATCCATGAGGACGGTAGTTCAAAAGTTGTCAGATTTGGTTCCAAAGGACTCGCGCAATGGCAACGCTCCTATGGCCCTACAAAACTTGAGCTTTTAGGAATGGTATCTGCGGTATTAGACTGTGCGCCTTACATACGTGGAAGACACTGTATCGTTGAGTGCGACCATCAAGCCCTGAAACCCCTATTCCAAAAGCAGTTAAAAGGTGCAATTTACGAAAGATGGCAAGCAATTCTGCAGCAATTCGACATTGACATCAAATATAAACCAGCTTCAGATATGTGTGTGGCAGATGCGTTGTCCAGGAATCCAGCATTCTCTACAATCCTAGAATCGAGTCCAGAGGAAGATGATCCGCATTTTCCATATGTCCCAGAGACGCCAACATCGGTAAAATTACCTAACGGACAGGACTTACACACACTGTTTCCCGATAATCCAGAAGTTAATTTCATCAAGGCTTCTAGATGTGATTATGACGCTGATACCGAAGACGATTTTCGGTTGCCATTACGTAAGAAACGGCTGCGATCTAAGTCTGCTCATTATGACAAGGCCCACAGTAAATTGCAAAGTTCACCTGAGGTAACCGTCTGTTCTGACCCATTCCATAAAACTACCGAAATTGACAGTTCCACCAGTGCAGAACAAAATATTTGTTATCAACGTGCTACTGAAGCAGACGACCCTCAAAGTGTTCAGGAGCAATCTGTGTCCGTTGATAATGAAAACCCTGATTATTTTCAAAACACCACCTTTCTAAAATCAGATGTCATAAAGAAACAACACAATGACCCAGAGCTATAAGATCTGATAGATTACATTGAAAATGGCGTACTCCCAGACTCACAAAAACTGGCCAGAGACATTCTCTTGAAACACTCAGATTACGCATTAATTGATGGCATGCTGTTTCACTCTCGTCATGCAAAATCAAAGAGAGCCAAAACGCTAAACAAATATCAACTAGTGGTCCCACACGAAATGATTCAAGACCTTTTATATATGCATCATGACTCCCCGCTGGCTGCTCATAGTGGCATTCAGGACACTCTAGACAAAATTAAGGAACATTATTTTTTCCAGAAAATGTCTCCAATCGTCAGCGATTATGTAAGATCCTGCCAACACTGTCAAAAACGAAAAATTTCTCGAATGCCTACTAAATCTGGTGTTACTTCCTATCCCACACCAACTGCGCCTTTTGAAGTTTGGGAAATTGATTTGTATGGACCACTACCCCTATCTACCCAGGGAAGCTCCTACATCTTTACAGCTGTTGACATGTTTAGCAAATATTTCGTCGCATATCCCATTAAATCAAAAGATGCTATGACAGTCTCCCATGCATTTTTCAAGCTTATTACGACATATGGAGTATGTAGTACAGTTATCAGTGACCAGGGAAGCGAGTTTATAGCCAAGGTGACGTCCGAGCTCTGCAAGATGCTGCATATCGCCCAACAATTTACTCCGGCCTTTGCGCACCATTGCCTTGGAGCCTGTGAACGGATACATGCGACACTTGCTGAGAGACTAACATCTTACATATCTCCAGACAAAAGCAACTGGGAAAATTACTTATCATCTGTTGCATTTTCCATTAATTGTTCCGTGAACACTAGTCTGGGATATTCTCCCTATGAGATTGTATTCGGGTGTCGACCAAAATTTCCACTTGTCAACTATCATACAGAACCAATGGAAATTCCCAAGGATATAGCTACATTTCTTCGAGGAAAATTGAGTAAAATAAACATCATTCGCACAGAAATAATGGGAAATGTTCAAAAAGCCAAAGACACAATGTTAAACAATGCAAATACCAACCTTCGGCCCTTAACTTTACAGAAGAATGACTATGTGTTTGTGCAAAAAGAGAACGCACACAAGCTTCAAAACCAATTTTCCGGACCCTACGTTGTACACAATATCCCAAGTGCACACACTGTGTTACTGAAGGACCCAGTCACCAACAAAACGCTAGATAACATCGTTCACATCAATCGTGTTAAGAAAGCTTTTGTCCGGAAGCCTACCCCTTCTGATTTTTTCAGTGTTGTGTCTGCAAGACAAGTCACGCAGAAAGACCAAAGCTGTCAGACTGATGTGGTAACGACACAACCGGACGTTCCAGAGGTTACACATCCTAAGCGCCCTCAACGGACAATCAAGAAACCACTTCGTTTCCGGGATGACAATCATGTGGACCCGCGGGATATTGTCACCTACACGGCATCATCTGACAGTGATGGGTTTCACAGAGTCAAGAAAATCCTAGGTCAGCGATACTCTCCCAAAGGATTGCAGTATCTGATCCAGATTTCAGGCGAACCTGCGGATAATGCGTTTTGGGTTGCGCCTTCTTATTTAAATGCCAAAGCCAGGGAAGCTATTCAAAAAAGACCCCCTCCCTTTATTACTTGAGCCACAAATCCTATGTTGTACATTATTATGTGTAGTTTTTTTTTAATTCTTGTTACATGTAGTTGATTTTGTTTTAATTTTTTTTTCTTTTCATTTTTTTCATTGCGGCGCCTTGTATAGATTTTTCATTTTATTTTATGATTGGGTGAGGTCATTACTATTTGCAGTGAATTATGTTTCACATGAAAATTGAGCACAGCATTTTGTCCGAGAAAGTAATTTGCTCTAGTTATCTAACTGCAGGAGCTCGTCTCGTGGTGCTGAGGAGATAATCTAATTAAGTCGAGTGACCGACTATGTGATGGAGCAGTGTTTACCAGCTTTGCTATTAATTACTGTTTGATTATGGCTGTTTTGAAGCCATCCTTTATCTAAGTAATTATTTTAGCTGCTGTATATAAATGTCTCCGTGTATGCTAATTGTTTGTAAACCATGGTACTTACATGATAGAAGGATACATGTATTACTTTTCAATCATTTGTGTCATTACGGGTTATACCTATTTTTACAATTACAATTTAATATGTTTCTTATGTACAGCTTAATGAAAAGCGCAAGTACGAGAACATTGTTTTGAATTTTTTACTCATATTGTATATTGTATGTGACACTTGTTTATTTTTTTTGGTGTGTAATCCTCATTTTAATTCATTTTTTTTTTAAACATTAATTTGCATTTATTAACCCCATGTAAAATTGTTTTACAATTTTATTTTCTGTGGGCGGATGTTATGATTATGGGTTATAAGGGTTTCTAAATGACAAATTATTAATTATGAATATATTTTTATATAATTGTCTATTACTTTTCAATCTTGTTTGACATCTGTAGTTGAAAGTTAATTGTTTTCATTTGATGTTTAGTGAATGCAATTTGCACATGTTACCAATATCTAATTCTTGACATCTCTTTTCTGTCTCACGATATCAATGTCATTTACTCATACTTGTTATCAACTTTATGGTTAGATCTTAGGATCGTGTTCTTTGAATTTGTTATGCTTAGCTCTACCTAATTTCAGTGTTGTAAATTAATGTCATACGAATTCCCCCTGTTCTTGCAATTTTCTATCCTTAATTTAATTGGCTGGTCAGTACGAAAGTGGGCGGAGTTGTCAAAGATTAGATGTGAGTGAGTTTGTATGTGAGTCAATCTAGGAAAATTCTTTGTAAAATTCAGTCTGTTCCATCTACGAAATTTGTTCTAAAACATATTTGTGAAATTCATATTTTTGGACTTACAATAAATTCTAAAACTTTAAACCTGACTTATCAATTTGACAATTTATTACATTTTATCAGTTCCCAATTATTTCTTAAACATTATCACAAAGAAGAAAAATCCTCTGGCTGACTCTCTAAGCTTTTTTTAAAAGCTAAACTTGTATAGTGTTATTTTATGCTTTCTTATTGATACCAGAGTGCTTTTCATGCACGAATAGACACACTGTCAAAATCTCAGAAATCGACTTTCAGTATTTAATTTTTGAAGAATTTTATTGAATTTTCGTTACATAACATATTTTAAATACCTTGATACAGCTTTATAGGTAAATCAACTATATACCTTTATCGGGGCATTGTGCTGGACCTGTAAATAATGCTTGAGAGCAGTTTATGCATTCTTGCACCCTGATTCATAACGAATAATATCAAGATTGACTTAACTTGAATACTTAATGAAGCATATTAGCAAAGCGTACCTCTTAATTTCTGTTTGAGTGAATTGAAGATGTCGAGTAGTTAGGTTCAACCAGCTCTGTTACAACCCCAGTGGTTTCGACATACAAATATACATATTTACAGGTAAATAGAGGGGTTCACACTATAGGGTGTAAACATGGATATTCGGTAGCGCAATTTCATGTCTATGGTTTTATGTATCGAGGGAAACGTGTCGTCAATTGGTTGTCAACATTGAAGTCAATAGTAAAGATAGTCTTGTGATGTGAGAGACACGTTTTTCTAGTTTACTAACTATTTAATAAGTAAGCATCAGATTGAACATATTCCCATGCATATAATAATGATTAACAACAGATGATTATCAGGGGCGTCGGCAAGTATTTAACATTGGGGAGGCGAACTAGATTGAAAAGGGGGGGGTTAACTGACGTGTTTTACTTAAATTCAAATTTTTACCAGTATTTTGATATATTTTCCCATTATGTCAATGTTTCAAAGACTCCACCTGATTAAAAAGTAAAAAAATCGTTTTATATGATTTTATTTACGTCATGTCATAAGCACACATGAGAAGCACGTAGTTGAATAAATATTATTTTGAGATGCATATATACTTATCTTTAAAATAATCAATCAGTAAGCACTAATACTTATCTTTAAAATAATCAATTAATAAGCACTAATAAACACTACATAAATGAAATCTGTTCATTAAATAATACACAATGTCACTGCACTTGAAAAGCATCCAAAAATGAAGCTCCGTCCATCCCATGCTGACACAAAGTCGTTAGCAACTGCCAAAATGTTCAACGCATCTGTAGCCTCCCTGGGCGTGTGCAGGATCATCAAATGATTCAGCCTTTACTGGGACATAGTGGCACGAAGATGAGTCTTTACTCGACGCAAAGCAGAAAATGTTCGCTCACTTGTAGCGTTAGTGGCTGGCATCACTAAAATAAGTCTCAGTAGAGTCACAATCTGGGAGAATAGGCATCTGGAAGCTGGAGACACTAAGGTCACCAAAAAGGAACGGACACAGTTGAGGAATCATTTAAGTTGTTTCGTGCGAGCGTTGTAAATGTATCCAGCTGTGAAGAAAGAGAGCTTCGAAGAACTGTTGTCTGTAGAGGTCTTTCTCTGATGAGGCGAATTCTGGAGGGGCCTTTCCGGTTTCAAATCGCTTGGGCATTTTTCTTCGCCGTGGCAATGAGGGCTCACTGACGTCCAGTTCATCAAGTTTTCCGTTACGTGATTCCCAGAATGGGTCAAAGGACTCTTCCTTTCGCATTGCACTTAGTGATGTCAGTGAAAGGTCTGTCAAGTGTTGGCCCTTGGCAGCTGACAGGTCTTTCTTCTGAAATGTTCGGCTAAGATTGTCTGTGTGACGTAGAATCTCGTATCCAAGGGACACTCCAAAGAGAAAGTCAAAACTTTGCATCTGAGTTTGTACGCCGATGATCCTGGAACGGGCTTCTGGATCCTTTGTGCACTCATAGCAGGCCTCCCATAAGGACTGAAGGACAGAGTAGTTTTCCAGAACGCTGTTCAAACTGGCAGCTCTAACAGTCCATCGAGTAGGGCATAGCACACGGAATCCCGGCGTATCAGGTGCCATCTCACGCTTTAGCTGTTCCAATATGGTATCCCTCCTGGGCGAATACTTTACAAGTTTGGTCATTTCAAACACAGTATCCAATGAATCACGCATCACCTTTGATTTTTTCACTGTATCACCAACTGCCAAGTTGAGCGCATGTCCATAACAGTGCGTGTAGATAGCCCTAATCTCTTTGCTGGTGATGTTAGCAGCCACACCCTTTTTGGCTCCGGACATATTGCTGGCTCCATCGTAGCAATGTCCACGGCACTTACTCAAGGAAATGTTCACGGCCCTGTGATATTAGGGAGAGAAACTTTACCGTGAGAACTAATAATGTCAATGACAATGACAATGACAATGAATTTATTCTCATGAACTGACATAAGTACAGTGTTGAGAAAGATTACAAGTATAGTTAAACATATGTGCATGCGTGAAAAAGAAAAAAGTACAAAGTAACAAAACTAACAATGAGCTAACCAGGAGAGCCAACTCTCTCAAAAATAATTTTTATAAATTTACACAGTTTTGTCAATTTAACTGTATTTTTTGTATTAAAAAGTTGATCAAACTTATACACATTTGGATGTGAATAGTAATATTTTGATAATAATAATAACCTTGAATTCAAAATAAGTGAATCATTACAATTAAATAAGTAATGAAATTCATCACCAATTTCATTTTTGGAACACAATTTACAAATTCGGTTTTCTCTTGGTACATTATGCCATCTTCCAACTTCTATTGGTAATTTATTATTACAAGTTCTAAACTTACAAAATATTTTCCAGTACTTAAAAGGCAGAGATACTAAATACTTTTCTAGACAAAAAGAAGTTTTGTATATTCTATAATTAAGACCTTTAGACGAGTTAAACATTTCACTATACCACTTCTGTTTAAACTGATCATACAGAGTGTTAAACACTATTTTCTTCAGCCATGATACATTTACAGGTTGACAAGTATGCCAAATATAAGAAAGTCCACATTCATTCAATATAGATTTGACAAAGTTACACCATGGATTATTGTAGTTCTTTAAAACACTTAACAAATTCGATGATAATTTATCCCTTTGTAAAAAAGATAGTTTACACCAAAAACTTATCATTCTAACCTTTATATTAATTGAAATAGGGTATCTACCTAATTCACCATATACCATAAAATTTGGTGTTGATGACTTTACATGCAAAATATGCTTACAAAATTTTAAGTGCAATTTTTCAATCAATGGTGACTGATTAAAACCCCACACTTCGCATCCATATAAAATTATAGGATTTACAATTTTGTCAAACATATCCAATGTGCATTCTATATTAAGGTTGTGTTTTCTACATTTTCCAATAACACTATACATAGCTTTTGTTGCTTTCTGAGATAATTCTTTGACATTTGTGTTAAATGAACCATTTTTACAAAAACTTACTCCTAAATATTTAAAATTATCTACGATTTCTAATGTTATTCCATTTAATGTAATTGGTTTTTCAATTCTTGGATTGCCCTTTCCAAAGATTACAATTTTAGTTTTATTGGTGTTAACTTTGAGATGCCATTGTTTGCAATATTTGTTAAATACATCCAATTGGTATTGTAAGTCTTCTGGTGTTTCTGACAAAAGGATCGTGTCATCTGCGTATAGCAAAACAAACAATCGAAGATACAAATTAAACTCCGATTCTAATTTAGACGTTATAAATGATAAACCTTTTACATTATTTAAATGTCAGAGACCAGTGCTTGATTGAAAATTAATTAACATTCTGATGCTGGCTTCATAATTGCTAATTATCTTTAATAAACTATAAAAAACTATATAATTAACTAATTATCTTTAATAAACTATATTATTAACTAATTAATGAAATATAATTGCTTAAAGACTGACTGATGTTAATTTTAATTTCTTTATTTTTATTCTAATCATTTACTGATTGAAGTTGTAAATGAAATTAATTATTTGGGCATTTTATTTAGTACGTCAGGTTCGTTCAACGAAGCAAAGCCGGTCCTACTAAACAGAGTACGCTAGTACGATAGAGTACTTTAGAGTACGCTAGTAATATTTGAATGCTTTAAGCAAAGCAGAAGCAAGTTGACAAAGCAAATAAAGCAATATTTGAAATTCTTAAGAAAAGCCGCTTACATAATCTATCAATACGATGTCAGTTCGACCTGTTCGATAAAATTGTTCAGCCTATATTGTTGTACGGATGTGAAGTATGGGGATTTTCGAACAATGCAATTGTAGACAGAGTACATCTAAAATTCTGTAAATTACTTCTTAACCTTAAACTCCGGACTGCATGGTGTATGGTGAACTCGGTCGACATCCCATGTCCATTGAAATACAAACGCGTATTATTTCATATTGGTGTAAACTTAAACTTGGAAAAGAAACAAAAATATCAAGTTTGCTGTTTAAATTAAGTGATATCGTAAATCGAAAAACTAAAAAGATTGCTTGGATAAATAATGTCTTGAATATCTTAAATGATTGTGGACTTTCAAATATTTGGAACAGTTAAGCCTTCAATCCAAATTGATTAAGAGCGAAAGTAAAACTAACTTTAATAGATCAATTTAAACAAAAAAAGGAAATCGGATGTTCAAAATTTATCAAAGATCCTAAATTATAGATTATACAAAGACGAACTAAAATTTGAAAAATATTTAGAAATTATTTTCAAAGAAAATTCAAAGATGCCTGACTTTGCTGATAGACTCTAGGCCGGACTTTGCTAGTAATTGGAAGGTGCTAGGTTTTGCTGGTAATTGGAAGGCACTAGGTTTTGCTGGCAATTGTGAAGGGCAATTGATGTTGCTGTACTGATCTTTTTCCTGGGAGATTTTTTAGGTGACGAAATTTGTTGATCACTCGGTTTTACTGTTGTAGCCTGTTCTGCATGATAATAAGTTGGGTGTTCTTGAATATTATCAGTAACTGGCGTTGGGAATGGAATTTGCTCCAATGAAATAAGTGGAGATGATACAAAATTCTCATTTACGTTGGTGTCTGAATCATCCATCTTGTGATAGATTCGTTCCTCGGGTTCAGATAATCCTAGAAAAGTGAATTCATCCTTGTATTGTTTTTCTTAAAAATTACACTGAAATAAAGTTTATGCATTGATGTATTATGTCACAGCTATATTTAAATTTCATATCCAGTCATCCTCTTTACAACAGCGTTGATGCTTTCTGACGTGTTGTTGGTTATTCCAGAGAAAGGGTCGTACAGGCCAGGAAATTGCTCAATCAGTCAACACCCAGAGTATTTTATTAAGTCTTCTTTCATAGTCAGTCAAAGTAGGATTTTACTTTCGCCGACCATTTCAGTGTCAAACTCCGTAGCTGGAATGAAACTCGTCTTGCTTTGTGCCATTTGACGCCAGTCTAAAACGTATACAGAGGCTTCGGATTGATCTGCTCCAAGTTATCCAACTTCCTCTTTAAAGTCACATTTAAGATGATTCCAGCAGTGAAAAAAACCTGCATTTGTGAAAAATACTGCCTTGGTTAGGACTGAGTCTGTCAGTGATGAAGAGAATTTTCTTTGACTTTAAAAGAGGAACCCTGTCTGTCAAGAATTCAAATAGTCACTTCTGTAGTTTTCTGTCATGGAGTAAGAATGCTTACGGTATCCAAGGTGTTTCTTCCAAAAGCACATGCCAGAAAAATCAACGGAGAGTCGAAATCTCCCAAGTTGAATGTAGTGTCATACACTAGACTTGCTGGGGTACTGGTGTTGCCTTGCAGCAATTCTACGAAGGAAAACATACGATATTTATTCACCGACGCAAAAAAAAATAATTGAAGATTTCAATTTCACTACATAAACCAAAGGAAATTAATGTTTAATTAATAATGAATTATTAACTTGAAATTTCTTTTTGCTTTATTTATCTAAACTTAAAAGAAGGTTACATAACATGATGTAAATTTAGACTGCACACAGGGACTTATGTTGTAAAGAAACTTCATTCTATGAATTAAATATTGAATGACTCTATGAAGTCATATTTGAAAATTGCATTAGAAACATTTTTTATCTAAACATAATTACCCATTATACACCTAAATTTTTCGTAGTTTATTCTATCAAATTGAATATTACTACGAACTTATTTCAACCCATGATCGAACAATCTTTAAATATACAACCACATCAACATACTACCACATAAAATATGTACAATAAAATACAACATGGTTAGCACCCCGGGGGCCTAACAAGTAAGTCACCTTTCTTTGTAATACCTGGCTGTGTGTTGGGACGTTCAATGGGTGAAAACTTCATATATCATATAGTTATATTGCAGTTAACCCGGGTCCAGCATCATCTCCTTTTATTTAGAGTATAAACATCACATCCCTCCGTTTCTTTAATTGAAAGCATGTACAACGAAATTATTATGATTACTGCTTACACTTATCAAAATTCTTTGGATTGTCAGTAGTTTTCTAAATGTCTGTTCAACTTTGCCGTCTCTTTCCTCGAACTTTTTACGACAACATACTCATGCACATTTACTAATGTTATGTACAAAATCACTATAAAATTGTAATTTGGGGTTTATTATGCCCCATTACAAATCTTAACACTATGCACACACGTAATCTTTCAGATACGCTGGTGGTCTGTGCTCGCGAGTTGAACGTGTAGGCTCCGAGTGTGCAGTAATTAAATCATCACTGGAATCGTCTGGTACCTCAGCTGACCTCTCGCGTTCGTTAATTTTCTTAAAGAATGGTGCATTTCTAGTGACTCCTTTGTTATCATTCTTAGCTGTTATCATAGAGCCTTTTTGTCTAACTATTTCGTACGGCTCAGGACTGTATGGAGTTGACAATTTGTCTTGTTTCTGTTGTTTAACAAGAACTTTGTATCCCGGCTGCATCTTGTAATCTTGCGCTCCTCTTCTAACATCTGCATATCTCTTCATTTTCTCTTTTTATTATTGATCTTTGCGAGATATTTCTGTTTTTGGACGATGGACTAATCTCTGGAATTCTGGTTTTTAATTTTCTGCCTAGTAGTATTTCTCCGAGTGTTGCATTTGTTGTTGCACTTGGCGTCGCTCGATCTATAGTTGCGCAAAAAAACAGTATAATTCCTGTTTCCAGCTTATGTGCTCGGCATGTGCGGCTCGAATTGCTTTTCTAATGGTCTTCATGAATCCTTCTGCTTCTCCATTAGCTTGTGACCGTATCGGTGTTATTCTCCTATGTTGAAAACCTTGATGATTTGCGAACTCCTTGAAGTGAGATCCGGTGAAAGGGGGCCCATTTTCGGTTTTCACATCAGGTATTCCAACAGGGGCTGACAAATAGATTTTAAAGGCACTTGCCCAAGGGCAAGTACATGGTCAAAATTCACTTGCCCTACCTGAAGTTTTGCCTGCCCTACCATTAACTTAAATTGTATTTATAAATATATATAAAAAAAAAATACTGAGTAGAATATTGGCATACATATTGATTTTATTTTTGATAATTGTTTAAGTCACTTGCCCACGGGCAAGTGGTTGATAAAATTTCACTTGCCCAACCCTAAAATTCACTAGCCCCGGGCGTCGGGCAATGGGATTTGTCATCCCCTGTCCAAATAAGGCGAAAACGTTGTCTAACTTCGGTATCACTGCCTTTGCTGTTAATTTTGATAGAATTTCGACTACATGATACCTCGAGTAATCAACAACGACCATTAAGTAGGATCCGGACGGAATGGTTCACAGAAACCAATGCTGACCTCAGACCACGGTCGGTTGGGTAGGGGTGACATCTTCAATGTGTGTACTTTCGTTCTGGTACTGATGCCTGACACGGAACGCATCCTTTACAAAATTCTAATACTTGCTTATCTATGTTGACGAACCATACCTTTTCTCTGAGTAGATGTTTATTTCGGACTATCTCCTGATGGCAATCATGCGCTAGTCTTATCACTGTTTCATGTAATGATCTCGGAATGACCAATCTGTTTTGGATGAGTAAGACGCTACGGTTCCCATCACGGTGCAAAGTTAGTTCATTTTGCCTTCGTCTAAAAGTTTCACTTGTTTTTTCAAAGTCTTTAGATTCAGGAATCTTTTTCTTGGAAATAATTGCTTCAAGAACATGTTGAAGGATAGGGTCTTTATTGGGTTTCAGTTCTGGTTTAGTTTGTAAATGCAAAATTTATCACATGGAGTGTTGGTGACCAGTTATCTATTAATCATGACGCTATTTCCCATCTAGTCAATGCATTATGACGTCACAAAATGCATAAAATGCGTCATTTTTTTTTCAAAATGCCTGTATATTCCTTTGAAAATGAACAAATTTGGAGCATTTAGCAATATTTCATAAAGAGCACAACATCCGATTCAGGGTGAAATTACAGAATTATAACGGCTAATTGTATTCGGCGCGCTCGCGCAACAGATTTTGTTGAATAAATCTATCGCTTATACAACATCGAGCTCGATATCCTCCACTAATTAAAAAGTACTGAAAGTACTGACATGTGTTGATTTTAATGACGGTTTCAATAAAATTTAATGTTTCACACTTTGTTCACAACTTTTTCAAGTTAAGTTCATTTATGCTCTATTAGGAAGTTTGTTAGAATTAGATAAAAAAGAAAATGACGCGATTACACAGAGTCAAAAAGGTAAGGATTGTTTTGATCACACTCTAACCTTAGAATGATATACCAAAAAGTGTAAGACTTTTTCTTGTTCAATTTTTTTCAATAAATTAAGAAGGTATTTTTCTCACCAAAGTTTGTTTAAAAGGGCTATTGATAGCAAAGCCATTTCTTTTACTTAAGTGTCTCCCCATCCTCAGACCTCTCTAATAAAGACAAGGTAATTCTTAGTAGTACTATTAATTTAAAACGTAACAAGGAATATTTTTTAAACATTGATACCAATGTATGGCAGCTTATAGCCATAAAAATCAAGTCTTTAAAAAGGAGTTTAAACTCAGTCTCTAGAGTCTAAGGTCATAACGTAATACTTGTAAATTTTAATTTGATACATTGGCGTCGGAAGCAAATTGAAAAGGCCGGGGGGGGTTAAGTGAAAGAAAAAAATCGAACCTGAAAAATATTAACAAGCAAACAAAAAAAAAAAGGAAAAAAAATGTATCTATTGACCAAACACGAAAATCCTATTTCGTTGGGGGAAGGGGGGGTGAGGATCGAACATTTTTTCAATACCGATTTTTGTTCTTTCAAACACTACTTCTTACACTGCAACGTGCCTCAGTTTTGAAAGTGGGGGCTAAACCTACGCCCCAATATTTAATATGATGTCTATCTGTGTAAGCCCCCTCCCCTAGTTCTTAGGCCTATATATATGTTAAACATTAAATAGATTTATATAAAAAGCACTCAATATTTTTATATTTTTAAATGCTATAGTTAAAGTTTAGAGATATATATATACCAGAGAGAGAGAGAAGGAAATCGAAAGTAGGCCAATTCCAAAATTCGGGTTTCGGATTACCCTTGTACGAATTGTGGAAAGGCATGCATGGATCAAAGGGAATTTAAACTAACATAGTAAATTTACTAAAGCTATGCCTTGGACCTCTTCCCTTGTAATATGAGCAACCACCTCCTAGAGAATTTTTTCTGGATCCACCTAAAAAGAAATGCAATCGGGCTCGGGCTGTCGACTTGAATATAAGCGATAACGCTTAAATTATAAAGAAAATCGCTGTCATTTGAGTGTTTTAATGCAGGTAGAAAATACTATTGTGATATTGGGATGAGATGGACGCGCTGGCGCGCCGAATACAATTAGCCATTATAACTCTGTTTCTGAAGATTAAAAAAAAATTCTTGAGTCGTCGGCTGTGCATATTTTAATTTTTTTGCTGAAGGTATTCAAATACGCGTGTTTTCTGCAAATTTCAAGAACATTGCTATTTTTCAAACCTGTTTTCCAATATCTGGATTCTCAAACGAAATTTCACTATAGAAAATGAAAGCATTAGGTGTCCATTTTATTTTGATATATGACATGTCATATGACATGACAGCTGCTATCCTGGTTATATCAAAGGGTGCATCTAATTCTGTGGCATCATCAGATGTAACGAAGGTGGCATAGGTGCAGCATCAGGCTCTTCGGCAAGGTCGAAAATGGCATCAGGCTCACTGTCGATGACAAAGGTAGCATCTAATGGTCTAGGAACGGGCTACTCCGTTTCCATTACCCCCTCATCCCTGACAGTTTCCTCACGGTCAGCTCTCGAGTTGCATTAGACACAATTGGAGCCTGAAATATTTGAACATAATATAATACATGATATCAACAAGATTGATCTTCTGACAGATAATCTACTTAGATTATTATAATTGTTTAATTACAGTTATTAATTTAGTAAAATACTCTTAACATATGGTAAAAAAGAAATCTCTAGCCTAGCGGACTCAAGAGTAGGTGGGATAATGGAACTCTCCTCTCCAGGCATATGCGATTATTGGGTGCAGTCCCTGCAGTTTCACGAGATGACACTTTCTCCACGCATCGTAGCCAATTACAAAGAACAGGAAATACCAATATCACACATGCGATGCTGCCACCTCTCACAGCCATCACAACAGAGCGCATGTTGCTTGGCACGTACCTAAATATATAGTAAAACTACTTTTATTGAACACACTTTCACCAGAAACTTCTTGATGATTTATTGATTGTTATGTTGTTTAACGTCCCTCTCGAGATTTTTTCACTCGTATGGAGAACTGACCACTTGCCTGTTGAGAGCTATATATTCTTCTATGTTGGCGCTCCGGGTCATTGAGCAGAGAGGAATCTTTTTCCTGCCAGCAACTTTTTCGTTTCCGGCTCATAACTTTAATACTACTAGGCCTAGGATTATCAAACTTTGTCATCTGATGCATCTTGGGTAGAAGGTGTGTCGCGCGCAAAAAGTAGGTCGCTCTGACCTTTAATTAAAAAGTTATAGCCAAATATGGAAAAATCCTTTCCGGTCCATAACTAGAAAACCATAAGACCTACAATCATCAAACTTGGCCAGTTTATGCATCTTAGGTAGAAGGTGTGTCGCGACCTATTTCAAGGTCACTGTGACCTTTAATTTAAGTGAATTTTTAAAAAAAAAAATGTGTCTTTTTACTATTCATTTACACATCCCAAATAATGTAAAAGTATTGCACTGTTCTTATTAAAAAAGTGTTAAATCAAGAAAATACTTATTTTTTTTAAGCATAAACTTGACAGCAATCTAAAACAAATATAATGTATGTTAGAGAAATCCCATGTCTCCCATGAGTGTAATTATCAGGCACTGGTCAAGAAGAATTTTGATAACAGAAAATTGCATGTCAAATTAGAGAGAAATTAATGGGTTTTGAGTGCAGCAGTTAACTGACAGAGCATTGGGGTTATCTATATCCCCTGAGAATTGGGCAAATGGGTAAGCCTGTTTGATTAAAAATAGCTCTTGTTGATTAGCTTAAGTTTATAAATGAATTTGATGAAAAGTAATTAAAACTAATTCAATATTGCATAATAGACTAATCTGATATTATGTAATATTATTAATTAAAAAACTAATTTTATGGGGTGGGGTTAAATCAGCATGTCCATATGAATTACATACTAAAACCTGTCGGACATTAAATCTCAACCAAAAAAAAAATTTGAGAGTATTTTATATGTTTTTAAAAAAAAATTTTAGTGGATAGTGCAGACCCATTCATCTCTTGGTAGTAATGAGTAGACAAGAATTCAGTTAAAGATTAATTAATGAGTTCAATGTAGGAAGGCCAGCTGTTTCAGTCGCTCTGATTAAGCAGCCCTTTGGGGATTAGACAGAAGAACTGCTGGTCAGTTTATAACATATGTCATTTGATGGCCAGCCTTTTTTTCAAAATTAATTTGGTATAGATTAAGTTGTTAAGACTAATTTGATGATGGGCATTTGACAAGGTCTAACACAACCAGCACAGAAATCTATAAGTGATGTAATATTTATTATAATTGATGCCTACATCACAGGGAATGGATAAATATTTTAAGGAATGGAAAAATCATCGAAATCTTAGAATCAAGGTTGATGTGATTTTTTGCACCTAAGCTGTTCAAGAAAATTGTAATTTTTTGACGGGCGTATCATGCTGTGGCGCGGCACTTTATTTTCTCAAATTTTATATAGAGAACTTGTTCATGAACAAATTACTCGTTTAATTATGTAGCTTATTATTAATTCATATAAATTAGCAGCTGATCGGGTGCATGTATGTAAAAGTGTTCAATAATGCGTAAAATAAATGTGTTCTGATTTAGTATCATACGTAAACACAGTAATTATGCTAGAAGAAACAAGGAAAAGTGTAGTTTAAGAAATTGGGAAAATTCTTACAAAAACTTCGATAAGCTTAGTGAAAGTATCGGGAGAAGGTACCAGGAGTTCTTATTTTTGTGCAAGAACGTGAAAGGACAACTTCAATTTGCTTGTTGTCTGGCATATATGGTTGGTTTGCTGCTTGTAGTCAGCTCAGCGGGAATCTTCTGGGAACATATATCAACCAATGACAACAGATTCTTAATCTTTAAGACTCACATGCAGAACACATTGGGTTGTAACATCAGTTTTATGAAGGGTTTCACTTCCTTCGTTTTCTAACTCCTTGGAATCTTTAACACTAGTACCAAAATTCAGAACATACGTGAGAAGTGTCATCTCCCACAAGTGGCTCAAGGTAGCTGTCGACCAAACCAAACAAGGTACTCTTCTCCATTAGCTAATTCTGGTTTTATGTTTTCTTCAATGTTGTCTATGGTTAAATTTTCCCCTGGTTCTTCTTTAAAGAGTGTCTCAAGCCAAGACGTGTATTTGAGATCAATCAATACACCATTAGTAGTTGTATATATGGTGCTCTTAAACACACTGAAAAGTTTATATAGAGTAAGGCCCGTCCAATTTACTATATATTCTTACCAAGTAGGCAAATAAGATGGAATGTATTAATACTAAAGGCTCACAGTAGTGTCAACCCACTCGGAAGGCTTACTCTACATATCTTTCACTACATTTTATACGGAGGTCCAGTATTTTGCTCGCAATCTTTTCATCATTATGAACCAATATATTCTAATATCAATCTTTACCATTTGTGGCCCGCCAAGCAAAAACCTCCCTTAGCTCAATTATGACGTAACGTCGAAAATTGCGTCTAAAATCAATGATATGAAAACGCAAAATTTACTTCTGCAAAATAAAATTCTGTGTCAACTTGTCACTCGTTTTTTCTTCACATCTATTCATGCAACTGAAAGATGAATGCTGATGGACCAGTTTCAGGTAAGCGTTTTCGGAAACAGAATTATAATTAGCAACTAATAAAAATTAGATATTTATTTTATTTGTAAATGTTTGCTATCTGTACCAGAAGTCTACATGTGTATCCACATTTTACGGCAGGCCTATATAGATGTATACCATATCGTTTTCAAGTTCGATAACTTTAAAAAAGCAAACAAATCTTTAATTAAAGCATTTTATAGTTGATCTCATTCTGTTACTTTCTCTATACACTACTAAAAATAAATCTTAGATGTCAAAAGTATTCTTGCTGATTGTCAAAACATTCATGTCGATTCGTCTTCAACGGATTCGAGCGTAAGTCGATCGCATGGGGATCGATGCTTTCGACTTCACATTGATTAACAATCGATAAATACCCGTTTTGTACCTTAAAAGCCGGAAAATAACTAGATTATACTTGTTTTGGTTCCAATCGAGTTAAAAGACAAGTTGTTCAGTAAAACGCTAACTTTAAAACCGAGAGACATAGTAGGCTAGTTTTGTTGTTAGACGTTTCTAATGTAAACAAAGGGCCGGTACTCTTGAAAGGGGTTATCAAGGGGGGGGGGGGGGAGAGAGAGATTGTAGAAAACCTTATACATTGTGTTTACCCAATAAATTTATAAACACACAAAATTATTTCCATTTTTAAGAATAAGAGTAAGGAATAAATGAAATTTGTATTTTATAGATTTGACAATAAATAAATCAAAATAAATACAAGTATATAAATACAAGTACATGCATAAAAAAATCATAATAATAATTATTCACTCAAAAAGAATTGCATACATGAATAGTAATTTATAAAATTTATTTTTTTTATTTAATTAAAATTAGAGGCATACATATGTTGGTAATGGTACACATAAGTAACACATTAATTTAAACAATTGGGGATACTTTTAGTTCACGTAGTATCATATAGAAACTGATATTAAAATTAATGTCTAGTGTCCGCTAAGTTGTGATTAAAGAAATGGTTACAAAAGTGATTTGTGCTATACCAAGCAAATTATGTCACATACCCGGCAAAAATAAATAAATAAGTAAATAAATAAATAAAAAGTTATGAAAAAACCGGCTACACGTTGTGTGATTTATAGGCATTCCAATTTTCACAAAATATACATAGATACATTAAAAATATTTCATAAATGAAAAATAAGAATACATAAGTAAAATTCTAAAATTTTATTTTATTAATATAATATTTTATTCTATTTATTTATTTTTGATAGGAGCTAGAAAATATATTTGAGGAACATTTGGGTATAGCAAACTCAGCTCATTCACAACATCAATTTTATGAAGACAGTTCTGGTGAACTGGATACTGAATGTGATGCTGATTTGCGTGAACCTTTATCTGTAGAAAGACTAGCTCATCTGTTCTTTGATTCTGATTATGATCATGCTACAGAGACAGACCCCACAGGTGTACAAGATGAGAATGATTGTAGTGAGAATTTTTGTATTGCAAGAGCTGGTTGTACGTGTTCAAAAAACTGCCTTGACAATTTTTCCATTGAGCAACTTACTGATCATATATACAGCATTCGGGATTTGGAGAAGGCAGAGAAGGAAATTATGATTATGACCAGTTTAAATCAGTTTGGCTTTGGGAAAAAATTATCAAACCCTCGAAAGAGAACAAAGTATACGTACACATTTCAGGAACAAAAAATATGTAGAAAGGCATTTGAGTTTATATATGATGTCAAAGAATATACGTTAGACAGCCTTCAAAAACATTTGCAATCTCAAGGCATTACTCCTCGTGTCCATGGTAACAAGGGAAGAAAAGCCCCAAATGCTTTCAAGTTTGAAGAAGTCAAAAATGCGGTGCAGTACTTGATAAACTATGCGAGTCAACACGGAATACCCCAGCCAGCAGGAACCAGAGGAAGGGACACAGAACCTCCTGTCTTTTTACCATGTTCAGATACCAAAGATGCTTTACACAAGCAGTATGTTGAAAGCTGTGCCCAATCCAACATTCGGGCGCTGTTGTGAATGTGTTAACATTAACAATGTTTAATTTCCTATTCATTTCTATTTTATTATGATTTTCTGACGTTGTTATTGTATGTCATAAGTGTAATTATTTATGTGTCCGTTTTTGTCCGGTCAGAGTTTATGGTGTATTTTTTAGTCCGTTTCCGTTTTTGTCCGTTTGTTTATCTTTTGTGTTGTTGAGAAAATAGGAAGTAAGTTGAGCAGAAGATAGAAAGGTAGATCGTTGAATGTTTATGTGCTTGTTTATCATGTTTATTAAATAAATATGAAACCAGAAAACAGTGTTATATTCAGGATCAGTAGTCAGTCGCCACATTGATTGGTGCCGGAACCCGGGAAGCCGTTGTGGGAACCAAAAAGCTTTCGTATATACGCGTATTGTGTTGACTCAACTAAAAGAAAATGTCTGTGACCTATCTCAAGGGACTCTGTACCAGGTACAGGAATCTTATAGATAAAGAGATGAAAAGGAGTGAAGAATTTGTGACGGCCGACATTTCAGAGGAGGATCCATCGGCTCTCCTAAAAAATGTTGAAACATCAATTAGACGTATAAAGGAATTCAGTGCCAAACTTGAAGAGACAATGGAGAAGTGGTCATTGGCAATAGAAGACAAAGAGCTTAAACAAGGCGAAGAAGAGAAA
>NW_026926251.1:0-27097 GCF_032062105.1 Saccostrea cuccullata | reverse complement strand
AAGTTCGACTGTCAGTGTGGTATTACCTCAAAGAACAATAGCTGAGGGAAAAAATACAATTTTGCAGAACGTGTCGTCTTACTTTAATGGTTTTTCAAATTTTTACTTCAGTTAAGGAAACCATGGCATGATATCAAATATTGTTGAGGACAAAACTTCTCCAGTTAAGTTTTAATATTCCTATATGTGTCAAATCTCCTCCATATAAAAAAGCTTTCATAGGACTTCTTCAACTGATAATTACATGCATTACAAATCTTATTATCACATCTTGTGGAGGTGAGGTAACTTTAAGAGAATAGAAAATGTAATTTATTAAACAATGCAACATTTGAACTCTGTACACAGTATGGAAGAAAAATATAATATGAAAATATTCATGGCGTAATGGCAATTAATACCAGAGAGCTAGTGTTTTATGTAACTACAGTACAGGCAACGCGGATCCCGTATTTCCCGCGTCCCCGCCGCGGTATAATCACAACGCGGTATTTGGCCAGGTAGACAGGTAAACCGCGTTCCCTCCGCGGGAAATTCATCACTTACCTGTCCCCGCCGCGGTTAAATCATCGATCAATTACTGACAATTAGTATCGTAAACAAACGGGAGTTATCTCCCCGAATTGTAATTTGCGAATTTTCCCTGTAACAAAAAAACCAGAAGTCTCTGTCGAGACTGAAGCTCTACTGGTTTGTACTTATAGCAAAGGAAGAGAAAAGTACTTAAGCAGCTGGGAATTGAAACTTTTCTACAGCAATAAATAGAATAATGATCCTTGATTAAGTCTCTTTATGTTCTTAGTGTAGTCTACTTGCATGCCACATTATATTATAATCACACTAAAACTGTATTTGGAGTAGCATTTTGAGAGTATTTAACAGAAATTTCTATTTTTAGTAACCACGGCAACACCGTTCATTGAAGTGAAAAACTGATACATAGAATTATGTATCTTAGTGTAGTCTACTTGTGTGCCATGTTATATTGAAATCAGACCAAAACTGTAGGAGGAGTAGCATTTTGAAAGAATTTCACAGAAATTTCTATTTTTAGTAACCACGGCAACACCGTTCATCGAAATCAAAAACCGATATACAGAATTATGTATCTTAGTGTAGTCTACTTGTGTGCCAAGTTATATTGAAATCGGACCAAAACTGTAGGAGGAGTAGCATTTTGAAAGAATTTCACAGAAAATTCTATTTTTAGTAACCATGGCAACACCGTTCATCGAAATCAAAAACCGATACACAGAATTATGTATCTTAGTGTAGTCTACTTGTGTGCCAAGTTATATTGAAATCAGACCAAAACTGTACGAGGAGTAGCATTTTTGAAAAATTGTTTACAGACGGACAGACAGACAGACAGACAGAGCACAAAAAAACAAACAAAAAACATAAAAACAAACAAAAAACAAACAAACAAACAAACAAACAAAAAAAAAACGTGTATTTATTAATAAATTTTGCTATGAATAGAATTTAAACTAAGAAAAAATAAGTTTATTTTTGTTTCTAAAATTACATATCAATCTTTGAAATTGAATAGAAAATTTTATTAAATTGTTACGTCTTTGCAATTGGTTAATTATTTTGTGTTATTAAGAATCTATCAAGAAACAAAATTAAATACTAGAAATTTTAATTAGTTTTTTTTTTTAATCTTCATATTATATGCAAACTGTAATAAATGTTGAACTCAGACTGTTTAAGTTTCGATGAACGATTTTCAGCATTCATTTGAAATAAAAAGAAGTACATCTTTTAAAAAATGTACATCTTCATATTGTTTATTAATTAATTTCGATTTATTGTATATAAAATGTACAGGCTTTTTCTTAAAGTGTCAAATTACCGGAAAACATCCGATGACGAGCATTTGCAGTTACATGTAGTGGGCACGTGAACTTAAATTTTCTTTATCCAAGATATCAAGGAAAAGTTCTATTCTTCTTTATTTCTCATCGTTTATGTTCTGTTCCCAAATTAAGTTGATTTAATTAATCAATTTTCTTTAATGTATTTCCCTCTTTTATATAAATGTGCAGGCATTTTTCTCAAATTGTCAAATGACCGGAAAGCATTCGATGACGAGAGTTAACTTTGAGCACGTGAACTTTATACAAGAGATCAGGAAAAAATATCGTTTTTCACCTTCACATTAACATGTTTTACTTTTTAATACAATGTCTTTCTTTTTAATTTTAATATTTCTCGATTTTCGTGTTCAATAGATAAGATAGGATGTGCAGGTGTAATGATAAACTTCACAGACGAAATTATAGTTCATATTAATACATATTCAATGCAAAAATTCATATATTTTTGTTTTCTTTTACAAATTCTGTTTCTTTGTGTATTAAGTATTAGCCGCGATCATTTCCTGTGTATAGGAATTAGCAGTGCCTGAGCAGGAAACGATATGCCCTGGGGGTTTCACACCTGTCTTATAGTATACGTTGGGTAACGCTTGCTGAATGTGCACGTCGTTGTCTACCATTCAACAACACATTTGATTCATTGTTTCGTTATTATTTCATCGATATCATTTTCAGATGCGATATTAGCCTTGGAATTTGTGTAAAATTATTGTTGCTTTTTTTTAAACGGAGTGTATAAAAAGAATAAAAGTAAAAAAATAAACTTTTAAAACAAATTAATGAAGTATTTGATATCAATTAAATCAAATAATGATCCATTACTATGTTATTTCGTGTCTGTTTATATCTGTACCAGTTAGAAGATTGAAAGAGAGAGAGAGAGGAGATAGAGAGAAGAAAAATATCACAGTATTAAGGCACGTGCATGGTCGTTTTTCCTCCCTTTTGATCAGTATATCAATTTCTTAAGTTTAGCGAATAAAACTACCGCTGATTTATCAGTTTATTGACCATTTGTCGAATTTGTCTAAGTTTTATCACCGTCTTCCTTGGAAGACGGTATTGTATAGTTGAAGTTTTTTACAGTCTCCGGACTATGCACTTCCTCTCTTTTGTGATTGGTAGAAAATGCATGATGAAAAAATTTTCAATTATTTCATTGGTTGAAATGCTATTCAAAGCAAGGGAGATAACTTTCTGATGATCTAATTTTCGTACGACTTAACAATTTTGCAAGATTTTCAATCTTAAAAAAATGACAAAACGAACAACAAAATCAGCAGTAATTAATTCCTAATAACACGATTTTTTTGTATAGCAATAAATGAAAAGATCTCTTTAATTTCGTTATAAATAAAATTTGATTTAATTGCTTGCAGGCTTTACAATTTGTTATTATTCTTTTCCCCTTTCTTGTTTGAAGAAGGGAAGGAATCAGCCGAGGTTTGCCGAAAGCTCTCGGCCAGTTTACGGAGATGACCGAGCGACAACCGTGGTAGGGCTAATGCCAGTAAAAAGCTAATGTAGAAATACAAAATCAAGAAATTCAAAAGAATAATACGGCCTGATAGGTGTAGATCAGTTTACTGTTTAAGATTGTTGCTAAAGACGGGAAGCTTTTTTAAAAAGCTCTACTTGTTGTTATTTATCGAGAGACTTGTTTATGATTACCGTCTTCCTTGGAAGACGGTATTGGATAGTTGAAGTTTTTTACAGTCTTCGGACTATGCACTTCCTCTCTTCTGTGATTGGTAGAAAATGCATGTTGAGAAAATTTTCAATTATTTCATTGGTTGAAATGCTGTTCAAGGCAAGGGAGATAACTTTCTGATGATCTAATTTTCGTACGACTTAACAATTTTGCAAGATTTTCAATCTTAAAAAAAAATGACAAAACGAACAACAAAATCAGCAATAATCCTCCCCCCCCCCCTCATTTCGACACGATTAAAAATCGACAATACTTTACAGGTAAGAACATCTTAGCTGAAGAATAACGGTAGCGGGCCCCGCCGCGGTGTAAACACGGTCTCAGGTAGCACCGCGATCAAAACCCGCGACGGTGTAACGCGGAAAGGATTAATACACCGCGGAGGGGACGCGGTCTAATACGGGATCCGCGTTGCCTGTACTGTATTCTTATCCTCTTATTTGAATAATGGGGGAGGAAGCCATGATTTTATAATTGTTGAAAATTCTCCTTATAACATTCGAAATATTTACGAGGTAATACGGAAAAAATAAGAGTTCAGGAAACCATTTTTTGATCTAACATTTTATTCAGTATAAAAATCAAAATTCTGAAACCTAATCACACACCATATTCAAAAAGATTAATTCATTTAAATCATGCTTCTGTGGAAATCGAAATTCTGACATCCACAATCATATTCCAATACATGAATGTGCTGAAAATGAAAAGTGTCGGGGGAGTTCGGCAAGCCTATCCAATCGCATCATCTCGGGTCTTTCCTTCAGAGGTCAGAAAAACAATCTCGAATGTATTAACATCATTGTTTCCTGTTTATTCGTATATAGGATACCCGGAGTTATGTCTCCTTTATAGTATATTTTCAGTAGTAGCGTTACATACATATATATACAAAGGAGCCTCATTTATCTGGACACTTTAGTTCCTAGTCAATTTGTTCGGATATGTGAAGCGTCCGGATATCTGAATTATCAGTTTAACAAGAAAAATAGCATTAAAAAATTCCGTTCCGATGAAAAATCGTCTGGATACTGAAGCGTCCGAATATCTGGCGCCCGGTATCTGAAGGTCCACTGTAGTTAAACTCTATACTCCACAGGTAAGAGGTGTTTTAACATTTATTTCAAAGTTTGAGAACAGGAGGTTGTCATAGCGTCTACGTAGGTTGTTTTTCCGCTAGTCAGAGAAGTTGCGATTGCAAGCCTGGCGTCTGTAAAAAAAGACTTTTTGACCCCACCCTTGGCATCCAGAGTGAAATCAAAATCTTCATGTTCAATATACCTCCAATCATCTTTTTTTAAATACGAAGTTTCTTCTGCCCAAATGTTAGAGAAGATTAAGGAAAAAGGAATTTAGTTGGATTGACAAATGAACGAGCGGATAAAAATAACAAAAATATACCTAAATTTTCCTATAAAAATGTATATTAGTTATCCAGGTTCAGTCAAGAAGGTAAGAGAAATTACGCCGGGTTTTTCAAACACCGTTACTGGCTTCAAATTTAGACCTTTACTCGACATTCAGGGCCATTGAGCAGTGAGGTATCTTGATTGTGCCAAGCCTTGTCGTTACACTGGACCTTGGCATTGAGGTCTCATCCGAAACACCCGCATGTGTTCACTGCAAAGTGCAGCGCGCTTTCCGTTAGGAACAGTTCTAACTTGTGTTTTCTTGAATTAGGCCAATAGAGTTTGAACTGTCGACCTTCGAATCATGAAGATGAAGCTCTACCAAATGGGTGTTTAAGTGAAGATTTTTTTCGGAATAACCTGCTCATTTAACCCCCACTTTAGAAGCAGGGATGTAAAAAAAACTAGTGATGGGGATGTTCGTCCGTCTGTCCTTCTGTCTGTATGTTCGTCCGTCCGTGAAGCTTTTGGATATTCACCTGCTATCCACAAATTCTCTTATACCAATGAGTGGAATTTAACAAGACTTTCACAGAATGTGTGCTACAAAGTGCCATTGTGCACCTTTTATTTTATTTTTTGATCGGTCAAATTTTTTGGAATTTCCATAGCAAAACACTGATAGTCATTCTTCCTATAATACCGGTATGTAGGGGTACCTATCTCTTTTCCGCAACTCTCCTATAACACTGAATAAAATTGAACGATACTTTTACAGATTCTTTGTTACATAGTGCCGCTGTGCACCTCCAATTTTACGTGTTTATCTGGTCTCTCAAACCATGCAAAGCATGGATTTGCCATCATAATCATATGGGAGGCGTGAGGTGTCTTTTTTTTTAGTTCAGTGCTCATATTACCTCTAGTATTTCAAATTATAAGCAACCATTATCTGAAGTTAGACCATCAGTAATGTCAGAGATATCAAAAAATGATTTGTTTGTTTTGTCAAGTTTCTAAGACAAACAATCATTGATGGCGTTTGAATCAAGACTTCAGAATTCTTCTGGCTTTACTAAGATTCTGAATTTCCAACGATTCATATTTATACGGCCTTCAAAATGAGAAGATCGTTTGAACTCTAACACTTCAGTTTTTGAACATCATTGGAATCTTGCTACAGAAAATATCTTGTTTCCAAATACAGTACATTGTATCACAGCTTAAACGTAAAGTTATAACAACATGAAGCAACTTCTTTGATGGTGTCATCATGTGAAACCCACGTGTACTTCGGGGTAGGTATATTTACTCTCAATTTTCTTTTTAAAAGCCGCACAAGGCAGATTTTTTCTGATCTCAAATTTTTGTCTCAGCATTAATTTTTATTTTCTATTTCATGAATTATCTGCTGATAGTGTAGTTAATTAATAAAATTAATTAAAGCTGTATAGTAACATATAGTTAAATTAATTTCTTGTGTGAGACCTAAAGGAAACCATATATTGTTGAAAACAAAATGTCTTAAGGTTAAGTCTTGAATTCTTTTGTATCTGTCAAATCTCCTTAACATAAAAATGCTTTTATAAGACTTTTTTGATAACAACATGCTTACAAATCTTAATATCACATCTCGAGGACGTTACTATGAGAAAATAGAAAATATAATTAATTAAACAATGCAACATTTGAACTCTGAACACATTTGTTGATATGTTTTAACAAATTTTTATATGTTGAATAGTTATAAAACAAATTGGAGCAAAATGTCATTGAAATAAAATCTTAAAATTTGTCCTCACATACTTTCCGAGCTTGAAAAATACAATCAACTCTATAATTTGAACTTTGAGTTCTCCAATTTTCATATAAATAACATAATTATATCGTTCCTGAGATCTCTGTCGGTCGAAAGACGTCCAAAATATCATTAAAAGAGCAATAAGTACTAGTAATGATTGGATGTACCAAAAATTGAAAAGTATGATTTAGACGGTAATACATTGTATCATCCCTGGAAGTTTTATATTAATCAGTGTATATGAAATTCAAAATAAGTTAAAGGTCAATTTAAACCATTGAAAAATTATTTTAAATCTACGTACGAATGTTGATACGATTTTTTAATTAACGTTCTCGATAGCCAAATAGTAAGGCTCTAACTTTATAATCGGAAGGAACTGGGTTCCAATCTCGTTCACGACACTTTGTCAAACCTTAGATTTTAGTACATATAATCGTCGGATTTACGACGTGATGAATTTTACTAAAACATATATAAGTGGTAAGCCTCACAGTTTTTAATCGGGAAGAGCAGGGTTCTAGGTTGATCATCTATATATCAACTTCATGTCATATCCCACTGAAACTCAAAAATATTTTATTCATTCCCTATATGTATATGTGTTACAAAATAAGCTCTTTCTATAGACTTTATTATTGAAATGCAGCAAGGACTAGACCTTCCAAAAGTCTCGTGTAGTTTATTTTCCATTTGGATGAAAGTCTGATCACGATACCAAGAGTGAGTACAATCACTTTAGCTCAATCAATAGAGCACTCGCTCCGGTCCGTGATCGAAATATCATGCATATACGGGCTCGAACCTCATCCGCTACGGACCTAGGTCGATACAAGATAGATACTGGTAGTAACTGTTCCCTTGCCAAGAGCTCGACTCCTTGAAGTGAAAGTTGTGGGTCTTTCGGCTGATACCTTTAAATCCGAGGCCCCGTGCCAGGGTTTGTATTGGCACGTTGAAGAACTCTCACTGGTCTTGAGTGCCTAGTAAAAGTCTAAATTTGAAGCTTTTCACCAGCATGGCCAGTATAAAGTGACGTTTCTGTATGCGTGAGAAATTCTCAAACGGTACGTAAAACAACATACAATCAATCAATTCAACAATGAATATTTCGTTTAAAGCAAACACTTCTTGAAGTCAGTTTTGCAGTTTCAGGTGTTTATTAACAAAATTATTATTAAAGGCTGTCGTAAATATTAATTAGTAGTATTTACGAAATTTTAAATTTAGAATTCAATAAAGCATTGTTGCCACACTTATACTCATTTATATTCATCATTAGGAAATCAATTACGATTTTTTAAAAAGTTGAATTTAGAAAATTATGATTATTTTACATATCCTTGCAAATAAATTAATAGATAAGTTAATTTAAAATTATTCTGTTCCATCCCTATTATTAATACAGGGAAAAAAGAAACGTAATGATCAATGACATTTGGTTTTCAATGACTTTTTTCTTACTTATTCTTAGTTTGAATTATTATTGCAAAGGTATAATCAGATCAAGTTAATCTTTATTCAATTCTTCATTAATTACAAATGTCAAAATGTTGTTTCCACCAAACTTAGACTTTGAATTAGAGATAAGAAATAAAAAATGGCTGTAATTGAGAGTGAAATTGTCTTTTTGCCACTCACATAATGGTATAATTTTTAAAAAATCAGAATGCTAAATCTTATTGAGAAGTTTAACATTATCATTTATAAAAATGTTATTCAAGATATCAGCTAAGATATTATCGTCGGATACCCACGGAAAATTATTTACCCATTACCCGCGGGCAAATTCGCTGAAATATATATCCAGAAACAATTTGCTAAACTCTGAGCACATCACGGACACGCGTTAGACTATAGCTATAAGGATATGATGTTAATTTCTCATTTGAAACATTTTATTACTATACGATTAATAATTTAGTTTCTGATATTTAAAAAAATGTATATACCAAACAAACACACAAAAACAATTTTTCTAGAAAATCACTCTTGTCTTAAGAGAAAAGAAAAGAATTAAACAAATCTCATATAATCTATTTCTAAAAAAGATATTAAATTGATATTGGGAAATAAAATAAAACTGATTATAAATTTAAATTAAGGCTATATGCATGTTACAACTCTCTCTCTCTCTCTCTCTCTCTCTCTCTCTCTCTCTCTCTCTCTCTCTCTCTCTCTCTCTCTCTCTCTCTCTCTCTCTCTCTCTCTCTCTCTCTCTCTCTCTCTGAGGGATGCCATTTATAAATCATCAAAATCGTTTTAAAAAAAATATTCAGAGCTAATATTTATACACAGGTATATAATGTACATTTTGAAATGTTATGATGTAGTAAATTTGATCGAGAAAATCTTATACACTCTTAATCATGTTAACGAAAAGTACTTATCAATGTAGAATCAATCATTTGGCTCTTGTATTAGAATTTATTAATGGATGTCATTGATATATTTTACTTTGTATTCAATAAAACCTCACTGGAAACATTTCTGAAATATGCATAGGTAAATCAAGAATTTCTTTAAGTTTTGGGAAAGAAAAATATTTTAATTTGATCTGTAAATTCTATACAAAGAGATGAAAGATTGAAATCTATAAAAACACAAGAATGTATATAACACGCACCTCACATCTGGGCGTAAAGGGGTCAGTACTTCATACCTTTTACTATATGGTAAGAAAAAAATCCAGAACTGAAAATATAACCACATTAACATGTTGGAATACAGCAAGAGGCTGATGACAAATGGAAATTTTATATAACATTGACTTCCGTATTTCTTCAAGTAAAGAATGAAGATTGTTTGATAGTATGTCTGTATCAACCCCGAAACATTTTTGAGTACTATTGTCCATTTTTCCATTTGATTGCATGCGAAACCAACTGCCAAAGCGTAAAAGACGAAATTTCCAAATGACAATACAATGTAAATAGTATCGTTATCCAAAAAGTAATCAAGCAGAACGGCCCTGCTAAGAAACTTTGTATTCAGTTTTTGTACAATGTGAAATCCTTGAAAGGTAAACGCTATCATAATAATATTCGGGAAACTGGCTGTCCATTGCCATTCATTTGTTAAACTTTCTGAATCAGACAATCTACGTAAAACTGACACTACAATGGCGGGTACAAAACAGAGTATGGAAACAAACATATATAAGAATTCTCTTTTGGAAATTGTTCTTTGTTTTGTGCCCTCTTTGAAAATATGGTTGGATGAAACAAGCGTTGTCCCTTCGTCCTGCGTTGATTTTGATGTGTACGTCGAGTAGCTGCGACGAAATATGTTTAAAATTACAAAGATCGAAAGGAAGTTATAATCCTGTTCCAGCGGGATCAGTAAGGGATGAAAAGGACGTATCACCTTTTTTACAATGTCTGTATTCCAATAACAGAAAGTGGAATTGCTATAGTTTTGAGAAGAAGGTATTTTGCGATTTAAAAGTGATGTATTAATCACCCATGCTCCCGTATTTGTCAATAAAATAAAAATAAGAAGGCAATGAACAATTCTGTTCAATATGAGGCGGTATCTGGAAAATTTAGATAACACAATTGTTTGGATAAGTACAAACAGTGATTGTCCAATTCGACATACACCAATAGAAATGTGGGTTAGTCTAACAGATGTGCTGGAATCTTGCAAAGCACACTGAATTTCCGCAATCGTAATGAGAATGGAATAAATTGTTGATCCAAGGGCAAATATCCACAGTAAAACCAGAACTAAGGTAATGGCAGATTGAGACCTAGAGGTAGAAGCTATATAGATACTAGATCTTTTTCTGACTAAATTCCATAAAATAGTCAAGAAAATTGTAGCAGTTATTATTGTGGCGATTCTAAAAACGGATATTAATGTATGTCCATAAGATTCAAGGAGCCATGTGTTTTCATATACGTGGGCAAATACAACAATAGCAGCTATGACACTTGTGGTTACAATTACAGAAAGCATATCTATAAGGATACGATCTCCTTTTACAATCTGTAACATGAAATTTTGCTTATGATCCCAATTTTCTCTGTATTCATTCCGAAAAAGCACGTATAATCTTCGTTTACCTACAATACATAATCTCACAATTTAATATTGATTTATTATTATTTTTGGAAGAAAAACTGAAAACTTAAAAAAAAAGCATTTACCTCCTCCCTAGCTTGAGACTCGCAATGTAATTTCGTTTAAGATACATGTATAAGCAATCTTTATAATTATACGTGAATGTTGATTAATTCTTTAATTAAGGATATCATAGCATGAAAATGTTCGTAGTATCAAATTAATTATTTGAATAATATTTTTTACTTCTTCATTTCCGGACAATTACAGTTTTCCTTTTCGTCTATTTGTTGGTACCAACGAACATTAAAAATCTCGATACAGACCTACGGACCATAAAACTTGAAAGAATGAAAGCACTTTTGAGCTCAGTCACTTTACCAAATCAATCTCTTTTGCTCCTTTGTTAAATTGTCAATGTCTCAATACCTCAAAGAAGAAAAAAATAAGGAAAGAAATACAATATTGCAGAACGTGTCGTCATACTTTATTGGTTTGTCAAATTTTTACAGTTAAGGCAAACCGTGTTATGATATCAAATATAGTTATGGACAAAACTTTCTCCATTTAAGTTTTGATTATTCCTGTATGTGTCAAATCCTCTTTATATAAATTCACTTTCATAGACCTTCTTCAGTTGATAACTCCATGCATTACAAATCTTACTATCACATCTTGTGGCGGTGACGTAACTTAGAGAAAATAAAAAATGTAATTTAACAACGCAACATTTGAACTTTTAACACAGCAAGGATGAAAAATCAGTATGAATTAATTCCTGTTCCAAGACCATAAACTGGGAATAGACTTATTTAAAAATTGAAAAATAATATAACTTTTGAAATAATTTTGATAATGAAACAAAATTTTCCTTATATGTTTGAATTTAAATTTATTCAAAACCTAAAAGTTTTAAGCAATATTTTCGATAAAACCCATGTAATAAGAAATCAAAATTTTGACTTAAGTCTGTTTTCATTTTATGGCCTTTTGGCCTTGTGTAACGGCAATAAATGTCGTTATGTTGGTGTTTTCAGTTACTTTTCTTCACTTCTTATTCCTGTTATATGGGAGGAAGCCACAATTTTATTAAATAATCATCCCCAAGGGTGAAAACCACAATTCCAATACTTATAAACACTCCAAGACATACCAAAATATAATTGGGCTGTAAAAATTGTAAAAGGATCTCAAGGAACCAAGCTAAAAGACCATAAAATAAGAACAGACTAAGATCAAAATTGAGCCATGGGGTAACTTTATCGTGGCAAACCCTGTCGTGACACTGGACCTTGGCATTAAGGTCTCATCCAAAACTTTTCATTTCAAAGTGCCTAGGACTTTGCACAAGGAACAGTTCTACCTAGTATTTTATCGAAATGGGGTTTGAGCCAAAGACCTTCCAATCATAAAGGGAGAGGAGTTCTCTATACCAGCTGAAGTGATTAAGTGAAGATTTGTTCGGAATTACTTTAACCAACTTTAACCAACTTTATTCGATTGCGAGAAATATTTACGAGTTTCAAGACCAACTTTAATTTGTGAATATCAATTTGTTTCAATTATATTGGTCAGTCGCGAAAATTGATCGTCGTGGATTGATGTCAAACTGAAGAATCGCAAATAAAAGATGACGCAAATAATATTTCGTTTACAGTACCTACTCATTAAAACCCCGCTTGAAATGCAGGGTGTCAGGGTAACATAGTGCTGAATGAAATAATCAGCTTTTTAAGACAAAAAAATCATTGACTGCTGTTAAATCAAGAATTTAGAATTCTTCTGGCTTTAGGAATATTCTTTAGTTAGAATAATGAAAGCATCCATGTTGGGAAACTTCTTATGTATGCACCACATTGTCAGGAAATGATGAGGTCGATGGAGACTTTATTGGTTTAAGAGTTTACGAAATTATCTTAGCAAGAAATACCAGTCTTGGGAAACTACCTTTGCGCTAGGTTTCATTCAGTAGAATACATGTAAATCGACAAGAGAATTTAATCAGAAAAATAAATCACTATGAATACAAAGCAATGTCACACGTTTATTTGGATGAAATAAATATAGTCACATTATTATGGCTTTAAGATGTACAACAGCAATAACTTTATCAAGAAATCAAAGTCATTACAAGAAAAATTCACTAACAAAGAAAGATAACAGAATCTGAGACTGGACGAAAACCAGATCTTATGACAAGTATAGACCAACTCTTGACGTTCGTAGCAGGATCTTGGAAACAATATGTATAAAAACGTATTCAGGACAGATGATACGTTCCTCCATAATATGTTTTACTTTTTTCAAGATTTTTTGATTGAAGTAATGCTACTTCAATATGTTTACTCACAAAAATGGAGGTACCTTACCAAGCGTTTGTGCAAGATAGCAGAGGGTAGTATTTCATATATAACCCTTATGGGAAAAACCTTAATCTTACAAAACCAACCCTTTTAGTGTTTCAGTTTTTTTAGATGATTAGAAACCGGTTTAGAAATCAGGTTGTCATGAATATTTTGAGTATTTTTCATACATATAAAAATATACAAAACAGATATTTGAGGGAGGTATCGTCTGACATTAAAATACAAGAAACCCTCTTGATTCCGTGCATTCATTCATCCAAAAATTTAAAAATGTGCCCAGTATGTTAAAATTATTGAACAACCTGTTGCTAACTTTGTTCAAGCCTCTCTCATAAATTGAGTAACTAAATGCTGGTTATTCAATTTTTCAGGAGTGGATTAACCTCGAATCATACACGTTTTGATTAATACAAGCAGAAAAGGCCAAAAAGTCATTTAGAGAGTTAATGATTCTGTTTAGTTACGGATGGAATTTAATTAGCAAATTAGACAGGATATTTTTTTCACTAGTGCCAGTCACGAGTTTGAATACTTTTTTTAAAACCCTGTCTCATAAAGGAAATGAATTTTATCTATATCAGAAAGACAGTAAATTTTCTGTTTATAACATTATCTTTGGTTTTCCATTTGTCCTAATTAGCGGTCTCTTTATTGAAATTGCCAAATTAAGGTGCACAAAAAATAGTTTACACACACATATACTTACGCAAAAACAAGAAAACAAGTTTGAACAATTTACCAACTTTACCTTCTTATGTTGAGTACCTTCTTATAGTAAGTAGAAGGAGGAACGAGAAAACATACTTGAGGTTCCTAAACCTTCTGCTCTTTCATATGAAATATTGGTTTGATTTTTATGATTTTCAGAAAGAAATATTTTGAAATCGTAATCCAAAAGATGCATCATAGTTTGCAGAACAAAATAAAACACAATATTTCAACTTGGCAAATCTATAAAGAAATAACAGACATAAGAGTTATCTTAGAGACACGAGTTATCTTTCTTATCAGAGTATCAATGAACCTTCAGTATACCCGCACTTTCTATAGAAATTTTGGGTATATTGTTGTTACTCATGTCCGTCCGTCCGTCCGTCCGTCCGTCCGTCCGTCCTCTTCCCTGAACTCCTCCTACATTTTACACAGTAGCCTAATCATCTTTTGGGAGATGGTTGATGGTGTCATATAGATGTGCAGTAAGGTTTCGGAATTTTTTTTTTCCAAAAAGCCCCATCTTTGCTGAACTCCTCCTACATTTTACTCAGTAGCATAATCATCTTTTAAGAGATGGTTGGTGGTGTCAGTAAGGATTTGGAATTTTGATTTTGCCCCGAGGGTCAAATGGAGGTCGAAAATGACGTTTTTTAAGCAAAAAGCCCCGTCTTCCCTTAACTCCTCCTACATTTTACACAGTAACCTAATCATCTTTTGGGAGATGGTTGTTGGTGTCAAATATATGTGCAGTAAGGTTTCAGAATTTTGATTTTGCCCCGTCGGGTCAAATGGGGGTCGGAAAATGACTTTTTTATGCAAAAAACCCCGTCTTCACTGAACTCCTCCTATATTTTACTCAATAGCCCAATCATCTTTTTGGAGATGGTTGGTGGTATAGGGTAGATGTGCAGTAAGGTTTCGAAATTTTCATTTTGTCTCAGGGGGCAAATGAGGGTCGAAAAATGGTGGTTTTTTTCATGTAAAAAGCTCTTTCTTCCATGAACTCCTCCTAAATTTTACAGAGTGGCCTAATAATCTTTAGCGAGAGTTAATTTTTTTTTTTTGAAAATCACATAAAACATCAATGTCAAGTGGTAAAAGTCATAGCATGTTACGAAACATCTCGTTATGGGCATTGTACACATCATCTGTGAAAGTCATATCTCTTCTCAATCTAAAGTTATAAGGAAATACAATATTTTTGAAAAGTAACTTAAACTTCAAGACCACAGAGTTAAAAGTCATGATACATTTGGGAAGGTACGTCTTATCACAGGTATTATACATGCATGTATAATATGAATGCCCTATCTTTTCTCTTTCAAAATAATCAATTTTAAACAATTTAATTTTTTTTTAAGTAGGTCAAACTTCAAGGTCAAGGTCATGGGGAAAAAATCATAGTGTAGTCACAGGTAAATACTAATACACATGTTTACTATGAAAGTCCTGTCTCTTCTCATTCAAAATATATGACCATGATGACCAAGGTTAAATTTATTGTGACAAACGGACAGACTGACAAATAAGATTTAATGTCCCCTACCGTTCGCGAAAATGAGGGACAATAAATGTCCTTGCTGTTCTTGAGAAGAAGATTTATGGTGGAAAAATTCCCTTGCATATTTCTATGTAAATTGGTTGAAATTGGCCCAGATGTTCTAGAGAAGTTAAAAATATGAAAAGTTTGTAGAGAAACGGATGGACGGCAGACAAAATCTGATCAGGAAACCAAAAAAGCTATTAAGGAGCCAAAAACCTATGATTCACAAGTATTTGGAAAGGGTTACTGTTTCTGAAAAGCTGGGGGGGGAGGGGGGTTCAAGAATTTTTTGAGAAGCTGAAAATGTATGACATGTATCCATGTTGAAAAAACTGCATATTTCAGATAAAAGTTTATGATTGAAAATAGTTAATGAAGGCGCTTTGAGTACAAAATAAAGCTAAACTGGTATAACTAATTCAACCTCAGAGCTTAGCCAATTTTAATATGCACTATTAACCTTTTCAATTCTAATGCTAATTATTTGTAAAATATTTATATCATCATTTCTGATTCATAGGAGAACTTAATATATTTATATCATCATTTCTGATTCAAAGGAGATATGACCAGAAGTATATCTGTTGAATATAAAACATGTACATGTATATTGTGTTTTTTTAGTAATTTGTTTGTTTGTTGTGAAAACATCTCTCTCGGGAATTTTTCACTCATGGAGACACCACCCCTTAAAAACAAAGAAGACAAGATCACTGTATACAAAGTACATGTACTAATCGAAAATCTACTTGATTTGGATCACTAGCTATTTTTGTTTGGATCATTCGAAGTTTCTGTCTGCACATTTAGACAAAAAATGTCTTTTATATACGTTTTCGTACTAAAAATAAAACTACTACAACCAATATGAGTCTTCTTCTTGGTATATTTAAAGATAATCATGTTCCTGTGTTGTCTACCCCTCCTTAAACATCGGTAACACGCGTTTTTCACGCTTCTAATAGTCATTTTTCGACTAATCATCCACTTGAATGGACTGTTGACAGTATTTCAATAAAACAGTTATTGTTATGTTTAATATGAATCTTTATCAAACGTAAGCTATCAAATTTGACCACAAGTTCTTCTTTATATCTTGACAATTACATCAAATATGCACCTACCCAACTTTTCCAGAGCTATTCTAGGTTTGCGTAGAAAATCTCCAGAAAGCTATCTTTGTTGTCATGACAGCTATACTTTTTTCGAGTATACATATAGCATTTAGGCCTAGTGCAATTAGTAAAATAATTTATTAACGTTACATTGTGTTTACAATAGTATTGTACAATATTTTCTTCCCCAGACTCCTCTTACATTTCAATACTGGCCCAGGTGTTACTTATAAATTATACGCCTACCTAATAACATTCTGAACCTTTCGTGAAAGTATCTTTTTATTTTCTAATGGAAACAATTCTAATGACGTTTTTATTTCGTTAATTAATATGTTAAGCTCCATTTTTTCATTCCGGAATAAAGGATGGATCCAGCATAAATTTCTTCGGGAAAGGGGAGGGGGTTACATTGATGTCCATAACACTAAAAGATCCCAACACAAAAACCCTACTTAAATTTTTGGTTGAGGAGGGGGTCGGCGTAATTGATGGACAAGCTACATTCTTTCATATATATTGTATATTCTCATTTTTCCTATCAACTTCTGACAGTCATTCATCAACAAAAACACACCAAATTAAGAGTTTTAACGATGCTTACCAATTTACTATTGTAAAACTCTAAACAATTTTTAAAGATCGATTTCAATTCTTAGATTTTACATAATTATACAACTAGTTTTGTTAATATTTAATGGTATATATATATATGCATTCAAAGTTCTGATATTAAAATATAATGATTAAAACACATTCAACTTCAAATCTTAATGCCGCTTCATTCATTTACAAATTTCAATTCAGCCAAATAAGCGTTAAGAAGAAATTGCATGGAATATTGAAAACGTTTTCATGTAATAAAAAGAAAAAAAACAAACGGTTACAACATTTCTCGAAGAAATTCATGGATCTTTTTTCATAGAAATCATAGCATATCCCTGAAAATCAATTAACTTCCGTAACTATGTATTTTTACCATAGACTGACTGTCAAGAGTTTGTGTTTCTTGGGGAGGGGGGGGGGTGCAAAGTTATTTTGATATGGTTACTTTAAGATTCTTACATTAAGTAAATTTGAAAAAACTTATCAGGTCTTGATCCCCTGACCTATTTCCGCTTTTCTGGTTCTGTCTATGGGGATATAATGCCAAATTTTAATTAAAACTTTAATCTTCATATATTCTGTTTCAGATTCTTAGTTTTAAGTTCTTATTTCTGAAGATAGTGTGAAAATAGGTGAAATATCACAGAAGTTGCATTATTAGATTTATAAAAGACAGAGAGAAAAAAGTGTATAAGGCAAGTTCAATCACCCGCTCTATGACGGAAAAATTTTATTTTTCTAAATTTATGTTGTCGGTAATGTCATCTTCAACATATTTGATTCATATATTGTACTGAAAGACATGTTGATTGAAAATTGTTTTTGAGCTTATTTAGTGGAAAATGGGTACGTTTATATTAAATGAATCTAGCCATAAGCATTTATTTCTGAATATGAATGGATGAAGTTTCAATATTTTAAAAGTCTTGTGTTTAAATTACGGAAAATTAAATGCATTGTGTGTCTTTTTCTAAATGGAGTCTAAACCCATTCTACATGTATTTAAAAGTCGAATATATCTGGAATTTTTAAAAAAAAAAAAAGTGAGGATAATGAGCATTGATTTATGTCGAAAAATTTACAAACAATACAAATATGTGAGCAGGGCATAAATACAACCTCCTCCCCCCCCCCCCCCCCCCCCGGAATACCAGAGATGGGAACAGGTGCCTAGGATGAGTAAGCATCCCCTGTTGATCGGTCACACCCACTGTGAGCCCTTTGTATTGATCAAGTAAACGGAGCATTTCGTAATCACAATTAGTATAAAACAAAGGTCTAACAGTTAGGTGAAAGAAGTAAGCCAAAAAAACGACCCAAGATAAATTAAATGATAGGTGGAGAAACATTATTTGTCACAACAAATTCGTTTCTTTAAAGCAAACTGATACAGAAACATCAAGAAGACACTATAGCATATAGTGGTTAACGCATTCAAATATATAACGTGTATTTATCAAAAAGTTATTTAATGACATAAACTTGAGAAAGTGTCTTTGGATTATACTCCCCCTATATACGCCTCCATTCTTCAAGAAGTATTCTACGCAAATCAAACATAACATTTCTGTATCAATCGCGACAAAACGTAAATCAAGTACCGTACAAACACCAGCAATGATAGCACATTTCATCAAATTCTATAATTATTTATTTCTTTTTAACTTCTTTCGACTGATAAATGTTTCTCTTGTGATTATGAATGCCAATATTTTTTTTCAAAACTGTTTAAATCGCGATAATTTTATCAAAAAACATTAAATCTTAATTTCAGGCAAATCACAAAAAGGATCCGAAAAAAGTGTAGCCATCGCAAAAATATGTTGCAAACATATTATAGCATTCACTCAAAACAAGAATAGCTCAATCTCTCTAAAAAGCGTAATTTATAGAAATCAGATGATGTTTAGTGGGTGAATTGAGGAGAAAATTTATATACAATAACTTTCACAACAGAATATAGTTTGAAAAAATTAAGAACAATTGAAATAATTCAAAATGAGCGAAAATCCCACTTTAACTTAGAAAATGAGAACGGTATCGAATTTCTAACATGTTTCCACTTAAAAATTTTCTCAAATAAATTTACATTGATTCTATAAAGGTCTAAAAGGTTTCCTAATTTCTTTAAATTACTTTTTACCCATATTTTACCTGCAGAATTTTCTTTTTTACCCACAATGCATCAGAGTACCCAAAGCAATATAGCTAGTGATCCAAATCAAGTAGATTTTCGATTAGCACTTTGTATACAGTGAAGATGTGTTTGTGAAACACTGTTGCCCAGTATGGCAGCTTTTAGTGAAGGTTGATGCGAATCTTATGCGCGAAAAGAAGAAAACACTTGCTGTGGCCTTCAACTCGACATGTAGATATATCGACGACGTATTGTCAATTAATAATGGTAATTTCCATTCCTACATCGATACAATATATCCTGGTGAGCTTGAGATAAAAGATACCACAGAGTCCGACACTTCTGTTTCATACTTGGATCATTTACTTGAAAAAGACACTAATGGTAATCTAACAACCAAGCTATTTGATAAACGTGATGACTTTAACTTTTCTATCGTCAAATTCCCTTACTTATGCAGCAATATACCTTCATCACCTACATACGGAGTTCTCAGTTGATTCGATACGCAAGAGCATGCTCTACGTATGAACAATTTCTAAGACGAGGTAAATTATTGACAGGCAAGTTGATGAAAGAATATCAACAGTCTCATTTGAAGTCATCATTTCGTAAATTCTATGGTCGATGTACAATGACCTTGTCAGCAAATACAATTTATCACTGAGTCAAATGCTGACTGACGTTTTTCATACCTATTGTTAGTCCATTATTTATACACTAACTTGACGACGGATTTTTTCCGCTATTTTCCTGATCATGACAATGAATGAGCACACAGCGGGTGTGACCGGTCGGCAGGGGATGCTCACTCCTCCATGGCACCTGATCCCACCTCTGATATTTCGGGGGTCCGTGTTTGCTCTGCTCTTGTTTTGTATTGTTTTATGGACTTTGAGATTGAATACTGTTCGTTGTCTCCATATCCTTCTTGAAGTTTCTCAAATGTAAGTCAAACTCCAGGGTCAAGGGGTTAAAATTGTTGGTATCAAAAGGAAAGTCTTGTCTCAAGGAATATACATGTGAAATAAGAGAGAAATCGATGATCCCTAGTACTTCCTATTCAAAAGTTATTGCCAAGGTTTAAGTTTTTTTAAGTGGATCAAACGCTAGGGTCAAGGTAAAAAATTTTTATACCTGTTGAAAGTTCAGAATGAATACATATGTTAAGCATGAAGGCCCTAGCACCAAGTTTAATGTTTAATAGGTATTTTTCTAGTAAAATTGGGTCAAACTCAAAGGTGAATAGATCAAGAGGTAAAAACTCATTGTGGTACCCAAATTAAAGGTCTTGTCACAAGAAATTTTAATACCTATGAAATGTGGAAGCCATACATGTATGTATACATAGCCCAACTTAGAAGAAACAATATTAAATATGAGTCAAATGGAAAATTTTTCACTACTTTGGAATCACAAGATCATCTATCATTTCAGGTACAGGGAGTGACTAGGGAGATCTGAACCCCCTCTCTGGAATTTGCAAAGTTGTTTAAATAGGACTGCATACTGAAGCAGACTGTATACTGAAGCAAATAAAACTGACTTTGGATACACCCCCCCCCCCAAAAAAAAAAACATGAACTGCATCATCATCAATGTTTTTATTTTATTTATTTGTTTATTTTATTTGCTTCTCAGGAAATTCGGGGCTGGAATTTTTTTGACTGAAATGTGACCCCCCCCCTTCCCGAAAAAAATTCTAGATCTGCGCCTGTATACTGAATGTCACGTTGACAACTGGAGATAACTTCACAATGTGAAATTCTTCTACTGTGGCATGCGATGATCTTTGACCCTTTTGAACTTCAACCTAACCATTTGCATTTCGGTTTATTTTAATGCAATCTTCACTGAAACCTGTACTTACCGACTCTCACAAGTCCTGTCAATTTCATGAAATAAAATCCATATAATCCAATTAAAACACAAAATGATTTTAACCGATACACCATGCATCAGCATGAGCTATCTCATTCGTCAAAACTTTCCTGATTCCGTCGCCTTTATATTAGATGAAGTGCGAATCGGCCGAGGTGTGCCGAGTGGTGAAATCTAAAAATATGATAATGGGTGACGCAAACCCAATGTAATGTAGAAATCTTCAAAAAGGAGTTCACACTTAAAAATGTCTAGTATAAGAATAAATTTTATTAAACTATCATTGATAATAAACGATGTTTTAACAAAACTTTACCATCTAGGCCTTGAAAAAACGTGTGTGTGATGGTGGTGGGGAGGGGGAATGGCCATTGACAAATTGATAGGGTTGTATTTCAACAATCGTAAACTCGCCAAAACTTCAAAAACCTATTAGGGGCGTTTTCCGAGGGGGGTCCAAGGTAACTATTTTCTTCCTTTACTGTACAAATTTAATAACCTTGCAAATTCCAACGGGGGGGGGGCTGAACCAACCCCCCCCCCTCCCAATACCCCCTCTACATCCGTGCATGTGTGATAACAGAATTATAATTATTTTGACGTTTCGAAGATCCCAGAAAAGTGGCAAGATCAAAAAGAAACGGTAATGGAGGAGATCATACATGCTAAAGCTACTCAGGTACCGGAACTTCGAGAGAAACTGGAAAATTCAGATGCTAAAACACTATTCGCCGAAGCAACTTACGATATATTCTGGGGAACCGGACTATATTCAGATGCTACCCTCCATACGAATCCGGAAAAATGGCCGGGTGAAAACTGGCTAGGACAGATTCTGGGTAGGATAACATAAAAACTTACAAAAAGACTCAGAAGAAGCTCACTTCCGAAAAACAAGAACCCAGACGAAAATCAGACAAATCTGGACGGCTTCATTCGGGAGGCCAGGCGAAACTCAAACAGGAAGAGAAATGTAAAGGACCAGGGGTAATTTAGCAAATATAGCTTTATGTAAATGAGTACAAACTTACTAACGTTCTATTCTATAAATGCTCGTGGTTTAAATACTTATGGTAAAAGGATTTTGTTGTTTGAATGGATTAAAGATGCAAAATTTGATATAATTTTCTTGCAAAAAACACATTTTATTGAAGCAAATGAAGTAATTTATAATTCACGTTGGTATGGGTATAAAATTCATAGTTTTTCTGATTCAGTATATAGTATAAACATTCTTCAATTGACGGTAGAAAAATATTGGTAAATGTTAAATTATGTGAACAAATTTTAAGTTTGGCCAATTTTTATGTGCCAAATAAAGAAAATGACAAAATTATATTTTTAAATAAAATGTTGAAATGGGTCAATAAATATGCTAAAAGCTTAGATAACTCAATAATTTGTGGAGATTTTAACTGTCAGATAGATACCATCGAAAATAATAGAAATGTAAAGGTTCTTAGAAACTTTGTGAAAGCATTAAATTTGATCGACTGTTCCTTTAGTGATAAAAATAACGAACAGGGGTACACGTGGTGTGATGGGGAAAATAATCCAAAATCTAGAATTGACTACGTATTTATGTCAGAAAGTTTCTGCTATAGATTTAATCAAATTTTATTAAGAAAAGCTCCTAATTCTGACGGGACAAGATTTAGTGACCATTTAGGTTTATACTTTGATTTTTGTACCGCAGAAAATATTAGAGGGAGTGGTTATTGGAAAATGAATACGTCACTTCTCAACAAAGAAAAATTTTGCAATGAAATGAGAAACTTTATTAAACAAGAAATATCTAGAATTCATGATCCTGATCCGGTTTCTAAATGGGAATGCTTGAAAAAATCAATTAAAAATTTCACAATAGCCTATTCTAAAGGAAATGCTGTATCCAAAGGAAAGCGAATTGATTTCATTGAGAATCAAATTAAAATATTGGAAAATAAACCCTTCTCGCATATAAATATGAGATATAAAAGACAGCTTGAAAATGAAATTGATGAATTATATGCACAAAAATGTAAAGGGGTTTACATAAGATCAAGAGCTATCTGGATGGAAAAGGGCGAAAAAAGTACTGCATATTTCTTAAATTTAGAAAAAAGCACCAGGGCGACAATACGATTAATAAAGTTACTAATGACGACAATATTGTCTTTATGGAAAATGGAGATATTATGAAAGCTTTAGTCGATTTTTATAATGCATTATATGAGAGTAAAAAAATCTGTGATCAAGATATTGAAAAATACCTTGAAAATATTGAATGTCCTAAAGTTAGTGAAAATGATAGAAATAACTGCGATAAATTACCGACCATGTCTGAGTGTGAGGAAGCCACTCATCATATGAAAAATAACAAATCTCCTGGTTCTGATGGACTTCCAGCAGAATTTTATAAAATATTTTGGAATGATATTAAAGATATATATTTCTCATGTTTAATCAAAAGTATTGAGATCGGAATTCTACCATTCTCACAACGAGACGCAATACTCTCTCTTATTTACAAGAAAGGTGAAAAAGATAAATTAAAAAATTACAGACCTATAAGTCTCACAAATGTGGATTATAAAATTTTTGCACAGATTTTAGCTTTACGATTACAGCCTGTTGCTAAAAAAATCATAGGAAAAGAACAAAGTGCATATATCAAAGGAAGATATATTGGAGAAAATGCGAGACTGATACTTGATATATACGAGCATTGTATGAATCACGATCTTGATGGCATATTGTTATTCTTAGATTTCGAAAAAGCATTTGAATCTTTTGAGTATAACTTCATGTTTAAAACATTACGCAAATTCAATTTTGGAGAAGACTTCATTGATATGATCAAAACTCTTTATAATAATCCTACGCTCAAAATTAAAAACAACGGCTGGATTTCAAAATCTTGCTCAATGAAAAGGGGAATACGTCAAGGATGTCCGGTATCTGCGCTTCTCTTTATTTTCGTATTAGAAATACTTGCTATCCAAATTAGAAATAATGAAAATATACATGGCCTATCATTTAATGAGAATGCCTCAAAAAATATTAAGATAGTCCAACATGCTGATGACTGCACAAATGCATTAAAAGACACCAATTCATTGGCAACTACTCTTAATATTATTCAACATTTTAGTAAAGTTGCCGGAAACTTAATTTATCTAAAACTGAATGTATCTTAACTGGTTCCTTAATTGATGAGTATTGCAATAATAACGACCTATACGGTGTAAAAATTGCAACTGAAAGTGTTAAATCTCTTGGAATATATTTAGTCATAATAAAGACGTGTGTTATGAAAAAAACTGGCTAAGTAAACTTGAAAAACTTGAAAAAATCTTAAGTGTTTGGCGAAAACGCAACTTAACAATATTTGTAAAATGTACAATAATAAATACTTAAGCGGTATCAAAGCTTGTTTATAATGCGTTTATTTTACCTAATCCAGATCAAGAATTCTTTAAAAGAGTTTCAAAAATCATTTTTAACTTTCTGTGGAAAAAAAGAGAGAGAATTAAACGAAATACATTGATTGGTAATTTATCTGTGAATGATATCATTAAAACAACGACTTGCAATTTGTTTTATGTGGAAGTTTTTTCAATGTTTAATAAGTGCAAAAAAAATCAAACAAAACAACAGAATTCTGAAGGAAGAATTTTTATCCCAATTTATCTGGCACAATATGATTCTAAAACATTATGTTTTGAACAATGGATCAAGAGTGGTATATTATATGTAAAAGATCTTTTTGATGAAAACGGTGAAATACATGCAATAGAGTACTTTTGGGATAAAATGAAATGTAAAAACAATATTTACTGTGAATATATTATGCTAAAAAAGACATTAAGACCTTTTAAATCAAGGCTTGATTGCTCCTATGCCAATTATATTAACATTCATAATAATGACTCGTTCGTTTTTGTTTAGAAACAATTGTTTTAAATCGATCAAATCTTTAAAAAGTGATTTTTATTATTCGGTCTTAGTTCAATCCAAATTTCAGAATTCAATATATGAGAATAAGTGGAATAAGTATTTCAACATAGAAGATAAATCATTATGGAAGAATATATACATTTCAAAAATTTGTAATATGTATGACAAAAAGATTGCAGAATTCAATTACAAACTGATTAACCTCCTGTTAAATACTAGTATAAGTGTAAGTAAATGGAATAAAGATGTATCACCAATGTGTGATCAGTTATGCAATGTATCAGAAGATAGTGAACATCTTTTATTTTCTTGTACAATTACAACATATTTGTGGAGGAAAATTAGTATATTTTTAAAATTTAACGTTTCATGGAAACTTATTATGTTGGGATTTTTTGGTGATTTATCAGAGAAAACATGTATTTTGAATAATCTTATCTCATTTATTTGTTTTACAATCTATGAATATAAAATGAAGAGTCGATTCAATAATGAAAGAATGTCAGAAGAAAATTTGAAATCTTATGTTAAAAATTGGCTTGTTTTACAAAATTCTATTGTGAAAAAAACAGGTAAAATAAGTAACAACATGTACAATGACTTAGCAAATTGTTTATGAAAAAAAATTATGGTGTAGACAATGACATATCCAACACATGAAGAAATCAGTCTTCATGTGTGATAGCTAGGGGTCCTCATTATGGACAGTGCTGGTGTTGAATAGGACTCCCTTTGCTACCTGGATTCAATATTTATTCATTTCTCCCTATGTATCACACATTCTATGTTTATACGTGCTCTTAGAATAATTGCATTAAATTGAACAGATAAATTTGTGAATGTTATAAAAGAAAACAAAATGCTTGTTATATATACCTATGATACGTATAATATATTTATACATTTTTCTTTTCTTCTCTATAGAAGCTATATAACTACTCTGCTATGAACATAAAAACATTAATTGTGATGTATGTTACAATTTATATCCACTATGTTGTATATTGCATATGCTTTTAACAAAAGAAAAAAAAATAATTATTTTGACGTTTTCCTAGGAAAGCGCAATAGAAAGGAGTGTGTATTTAGAGGCAAACACCTTAGTGCGGATATTACTGTCTCATGACAGCATCTAGTTGATTTTTTTTTTTTTAACTGATTTTATAAATGGTGAAGTGTTACTATCTTGTGGTAGTATATTTTTACACCGTTTCATGTACATGTATATATAAAACAAAGTAGGATACCGACCTCTAAAAATCGTGCTTCGAATCCATTGGGCACCTGACCTCACCTTTGGTGTTTCCAAGGATCCTCGTTAATGGCCTGTTCTCTATTGTATTGTTTAGAACTCAAGATTTATGAGGTTGAGAACTCCTTCATCTATATCACCTGGCCATATCAAACAGAAACCGGTACCACTGGACATCGTGAACTTCCAGGGGTGGACAACAAGGATACTTCAAAAGTTTGTCATGACTTCTGATAAAGATTCAGGTACACGGAACCTTATTTCGGGTACATTTGATATCCTCTAAAACTGTGGAAGCATTTATCACAATACCTGAAAACTGCGGAAGTTCGAAAGTAGGTTGACAAGAGATCTAATAAAAATTGAATTATGATATTTTGCTCCGATAGGTCATACATAATGGATCACAGGTACCATATGTACTTCACAATTTTCTCTCAATTCCTTCTCAGACGTTAAAACACAACTGATTTTCTACTAGTTTACGTATTTCACTGCAAAATTTCCATAAATTTGGAAATTGTCCCTCTGCACCAATTTCCTTGAAGAAAAACACGAAATCAGATATGCCATTTTCTGCTTACTCTAGTTAGCACCAGTAAATAGTGACATGTACAAAAAAAACAACATAATATCAAGATGATCAGCATTCGTTTTTCTAGAAAAATTTTTAATTTCGATACATTCCTCGAGTCATTCCACACTTACTCAGCAATATCTTTGGTTTATGATTTC
>NW_026926250.1:0-27314 GCF_032062105.1 Saccostrea cuccullata | reverse complement strand
AACATTTCACATAATTATACATCTCTGAATTATTGTCTACAAACTAATACTTCTATAAGTATGATACAGTACATTAAAAGCCAAACTTTTAAGGTGCTAATGATAAGTCTCGGATACCAACTAACAATAGTTTAACTGAATTATTATTTTGCAGAAATTTCTCGATCGATCCTACCATGTAAAGTGCTTAGTGTGTATATAAAATCCAACGGCCCTTTGACATTAATTACGTGATCGGGCGTTCCGGTTTACATGTACTTATGTGAAAGCTAGGAACACACACACACACACACACAAAATAAAATTTAGAAATCTGTTAGTGCACAATAAATTTTAGCGTTTAAGGGGCTCTTGTGCCAAAGGTGCTAAAATTAGTAGTGCGCCAAATATTCTCGTTTTACGGTACATGTATATGATGTTTGATGCTCAAACAATACTTACAATACATACAGATGCCTCATTGAATGAAAATGTCCAGATATATTTGTCAAGCCACAGTCTATTAAATCAATTCTGTGAAGGAAAATAGAATGGATTATTTACATGTACATGTGATTTGAATAAATCTCTAATATTAGTGTTTAACGATATATAAATTTTTAACCATTTAAAAGCATCCTAAATTTTCAGCAATTTTATAGAGATGAAGATGGAGAAAGAATATTAAATAGAGAACACCAGCTTCGAGGATGGAGAACTTCAATTTCACTCCACTTAAATTAATGAAAAGGACAACAAATGACAGTGTTCTAGAAAATGGACTAACTTCCATTTTCCTCTGAACTAAAGTTTAAATATTACATGTCGATCTTGACAATATAATGAGTTTATTTAGAAATTTCAAGTGATAATGATGGAAGCAGAGATATACTAGTCAATTGGAAACATATGAGCTGGCTTGACTTACAGTCAGTATCCTTATGCACTCAGCATATGTTTCATCAGGTACAGCAACATTTTTTTTTAATGGGTATATTGAACAAGTAACCATCAGTCAGAATAATTTTTTCTAACCGAGGAGAGGGGATTCTTAATTTAATATCATAGGAAATATGCAATCGCAATTTTGAAAAAAAAACGTTTTACCCACCCAGTCACAGAAGCTGGGGACAATGAATCACTTTCTTTTACACAACATCGACCTCTGGCTGTTGAGTTTAAACTTTGACATTCTAGAGTTGATGGACTTTTGCATGATAAATCACATACATGTACAGCTGAGATCTAAAAGAAATTGAAAATAATATTTCGCATAACAGTCTTGCACTATGGTACATTAAAACACATCTCAGATCATAGGAGGATAGGGAGAAAAATTAGCTAGACCTAGTTATAGGATAAAATTATATAAAAATACATGAAATCATATCATTATCACTGGGTATTCTTAAATCTAATATCTCCTTTTGTTTAAATTTATTTTGAGATATTTGGCTTTTACACAATAGAATGTAGGCCTCAGTCTGGCCTTCTACCAAGCAACTTCTCAGATTGATTAACTGCTCTACTGATAATAAGATGCTGATTCAGTTAATTCTAAAAATCACTGAAATAAGATTGAATAATTACTTGTTGAGAAAAAGATAAAATCTTTAACATACCACTGAAATATCGCCATCAGTCACAGTAAAATAAAACAATAAAAGAACGCACAAATACTTTCCCCACATATTGAAAGTAAATCATAGAGACTTTTTGCTTCGTAGCTCGAATTTACTCAATTAGCGGGCATCGGAACACATTAACCCATACATAAAATGATTCGTAAGCCTCACATTGTTCTCGTACCTATAAGTTTGCGAACTCCTGTGCATATTGCTAAATTGCTCTATAAAATAACTTTCAAAATATCATGTCAACTTAATAAGTATGAATAATATTACTCATCATATCATCCATGATGAAAAATACAACTTTATTATTACCCCCCCCCCCTTTTTTTTGCATTACCCAAATGTCATACCTTTTGATTCTTTTACTTTTCGTTTGTTAGTAACTGTTTTGGCTGTGCACTTTATAAAACCTTCTTCACAGCTTCTGATTTAATACGGGGGAAACATTTAATTATTTTAGTGAGGATTCAAGTAGGTGTGAATTTGTGTCAGTTCTTTTGCCAATTTCCAAGCACACATACATGTACATGATGTAGTTCTGCTTGTGCATATAAACTTGTTTCATGATTTTTTTTTCACAGATAAATGTACTGTTATCATCCATAGAGAATAGAGAGAAAAGATGAAAGGAAAATCATTTTTTTTTATTGTGGCAGTTTAAACATAATGAAAAATTATAACAATTAAAATAAAATATTAATGCTACATAGGCTGAGAAGATCTCTGCGTATTTTTCTTGACTACTTGAGAAATCAGAAGATTTGCAAATGATAGGTAAACTAGTTCAAATATGATTTAACACTACCTCGGAAATTATTTTTTATAAAAAAAGGTACAGTATAAAAGGTAACTTATACATTATGTAAAGACATCATCATAGGAACATTTTATTAATAAAAACATACTCTAACAAAACAACTACAGGGATAAGATTAACTTTGTTGATTGTTCTTTAACAAGAGATAAAAAAAAATACTAATGAAATACTTGTAACTCAGATTTACATGAATGATAAAAAGTCCAAATACAACATCTTCCATACAATTCTATCATACAAGTACAGAATATTTTTAAAAATGGTGACTTAAAACAAATGTAACAGAAACACACATTTCATGCTCTCAGAATAACCATACACTAAAATCACCACAAACAACATATAAAAAACTTATATAAAGAAACATATAACATTTATAAACAACAAAATAATTAAATCTGAATATTCAGTGCGTAGTATTCTCCATATCACAGAAAATCAATACTCATTTCCTCTCTAGATCAAACATCCACCAGTGCCTGCATCTCTACATTCAGTTCTCTATCTCCTTTTTGTGCCTCCAAATCCTGAAGCTGTACGAGTACCAGTGGAACCTCCTCCCAGTCCCCCCATGCTGAATCCCGAACCAGAACCAGAGCTGAACCAGCCAGGTGAGGCCCTCCTGTTCCACCCCCAGCCTGTTGTGTAGGGTGAGGCATAGCCAGGGGCATAGTAATTATTTCTGTTGTTTCCAAGCATGTATCCCAGGATGCCACCTGTGAAAGCTCCTGACCAAAATCCTCCACCAGTTCCTGCACCACCTGTGCCGGGGGCGTAAGTGGTTCCACATCCTTTGTGAATATAAAAAAATATTTTTATTTAATCCAGAAATTAAGCAACTGGTTTGCAAAAGTAAGTCTTAATATTTCTCGATGTGTCTTGATTTATTTGGAATACATGTACATTTTCAATCCAAAATATTTCGTATGTATCGCCACAATTTTCAGAATCTGTTTTAAAACTAAAACTTTCATAAATATTGAATGGAGACTTGGAAAATATGGACTTGTATAATGAAACATATCCATTGGCAAGTCCATAGTAAGCACTTCAATCAGGAAATCTATGTTCTCATTATGCAAGAATCTCCAACTTTGGAAAAAAATCTTTAAAATCTCCTTTTATAGCACTACTTCCTGACCCAGTGGTAAAACTCTTTTTTCAAAATTAATGACATCCAGTAGGCTAGGCAGTAGTATAACAAAGCCCTATTGAAAATGACTGAAGTTTCTTGTACCTGGCTGTGTGTACTCGTCTCTGAAGCCTGGTGGAGGCGGTTGTTGATAACCACTTCCCATGGGTCTGTAGCCATTATTGGCACCATAGCCAGCTGTAGCTGATACACACGTCTTATATATAATGTAGATAATCAGAGCTGCCACTCCAAGTGTTAACAGGTCACTAAATATTGACCCCACTTTGCGTCCATATCTGAAGTAAAAGATCAAAATTCCCTTTCACATTTTTAACAATAAAAATAAATTATATTTTTTTCAATTATCAAAATTACAAGTAGGTCACAGTCTGTTACATCAATATATTCAATGACTGGATGATGAACTTACCCATAGGACTGACTACCAGTATAGGGGCTACTGTATGATTGACCACCATAGTAATCGTGTCCCCCGCTCTGCTGCTGTTGGTACCCTTCTTTTGTGAGATCAATAGTGTACTCCAACTAAATATCAGAACACAAATCATTTAAAATCTCAGTACTTGAGAAGGTTTTCCTTCATATATTGTTACATTTACAATTATATTTTTTCAACAAACTAAACTAGCAAATACATTTGATACTATAAAAAAATTATATAAAAAAAATCCTACCCCACAGGAGCCTCTCAAAACATAGGGGTCATCTGGATAATCATATCCCTCACAGCTCACATCCACTGAACCAAAGCGGTAAGCATTGTCCATGTCAGTTTTACACTCCCACTAATCAACATAAAAAAATAAAGTTATTGTAATATGGATACTTTATCTGAAAGCCACACACAAAAGATTAAAATTGAAATAGTTTACCAATGTGTCTTTTCCCCGAATTGTTAATTTCTCCATTATCAAGATTTATTATCAAGAGATCATATTGAATTGAAGCATTACATGAATTTTATTGATTTTTAAATGTTCACGCTATTTAACCAATGCTGCATGTTCAAACATTTCACTGCTATGGATTTACCCATAATATTATTAAGAGACTTGTATACCTGTACATCATAACCATCAGATCCCCTGTTATAACACTGTACAACTTGTGGTTTGAAGGTATTACAACCGGCTGTCCCTCCAACACACTTCAACTGTAAAAAAAATGTAACTTTTATTTCATAAGTCATTGAAGAGAATTATGAGTTCACAACTTCTTTTGAAACTGTGTTTAAGAATTGCATGGTCATCTTGGTATTAACAAGTTTTATTTATAATGTACCATGTACCAGAAGTTGCGCATTGTCCATATACACCAAATAATCACCAGAAACCTATTACAGATTTAATGTACCTTCCACTCCATAGAATAATTCATATAGAGGAAACCTTCGATTCATACATTTTCCAGAATTTTTTCTACTATAATTTATCATCCATGTTGACATTGTGAACTCTCTGATTTGTAACAAGTATACTAAATTTACATGAATAAAAATTCTTTGCATCCCTTTCTAATATTTTGATGTACTGCAATGTACTGCCTACATATATAATATGAGTACTGTAACAAATCTTTAGTTCAATGGACAATATCAATGATAGAAATTTTACCTGTAAAATTTTCAGCATCATGAAAAGAAACATTTAAAACCTGTACCTGAGGGACGGCCGCAGATCTCCTGGCATTGGTCATCATTCCACTTTTCAAGGTAAGGGTTTGGATATCTGTAAGTCGAACTTTATCCCCATGACTTCCAAATGCCCCTGTAACGGAACATGAGTAACCACATAATAGGATGTTTGTCCTGACAATAAAAGATGTTTCCTGATATTTTGAATTTATGAACCGTAAACTTACCCAGTGCAACAGTAATGAACATGTACACAATGAATAAACACAAAATGCTCCTCATTTTTTTTATACTGTTCAATTTTTCTGGCCACCGGCAATCTGTATTATTAAGTTCTTGCTGTCAGATGCTGTAAGTGTAAACAAGGTTTCAGTTTTAATTTCAACGACAAGAATCGAAAGTTAATGGTCAAGTAAATGTCCCACACTATGATGTTGAGTTCAGAATAGAAAATATCACTTTAAATACACGTTAAAATGACAAAATAAATAAATGACGAAACTTACAGCTGCTATTTTTCTAGAATGTTTACTTCTACGTAGAAATAGAATTTACATCTACGTGTACTTCCGGTGGTGCAGCGTCCAGACAATTCAATCTAGTTTACTTCGGTTGAATGTCCCTGATTTAAGGATATCCGATCCTCATCCAGGAAGGATAACTCCAGAAATTAATATTTAATTTGAAATGCATCAAAATGAAGCGTGAAAATGTAATTTTTTATGCAACGATTTTCATTTTATTTATCTTTATGAGATTCAAAGTTTTTGGAAGTCTTAGAAAAGGTCTTATAAAAGTTGAAATTTATACCCTATAAACGGAAAAAATAATTAATACAGCATTAGAGAAATAAGATTTTCTAATGCTTAATAGCATGATATGAAATATCATGTGATTTGTGGTGTTTTGCAATGATAGCAAAAGCCTTTTACACTATGTATTATAGAATACATGTCGGAAATAGAAGACAAAAAAATACCAAATAAGTATAAAAATCATGACAATTTCTCTGAATGCCTGGATACCTATCGTTTTTTAACCTAAAATATATTTGTTGATCAATTTGCAATTAGAAAATACATTGCCGATATTTCAATTCGCTTTTTCTGCAAATTGACAATTTTCCCGATATAATAGGATTAACTTTAATTAAAGAAATACTGTGGATAAATTTCATTGGCGTCGGAAGCAAATTGAAAGTGGGGGGCTAAGTGTAAAAAAAAATTTTTGTACCTTTCGTGTGGAGGGAGGGGGGGGGGCTTCAGTACCAAAATTTTTTTCCAAACACCACCACTTTCCCCATTTTTAACCTATACTAAGACATATCTGTGGAAAGGGGGGAGGGGGCTAAACCTACGAAGATATGTTTAATGTCTATACAAGTATATATTTGAAAAAAAAGTGGGGGCTAAGCCCCCCCCCCCCCCCCCGATTCCGACGCCTATGAATTTACATAAGTTTGTGGAATCCGAGATACTTTTATGAGTACTTTTGATTACTTAACCGCGAATTTTAAAATCCTGATCGGACTACCTTAAATTACAGGTGCTTGAGAACAGGACCCTCCCCGTTCGATATAGACGCCTGGGCCTTTTCGACTTCTTTCTCTTAAATAATCTTTCATTAACATATTTGTGATAAGATCTATACCAACAAATCGAAAATTTACCCGAAACAATCTACATTCTATATATAGAGTGGGGTAAAAAAGCATTTTTTTTAATTGGTAGGATAGATTATATCACAAATGTGTCATCTATATACAGTTTATGTGAAAAAAGTCTAAAAGGTCCGGGGGTCTATATTGGAGGGAGGGTCCTGTCCTCAAGCACATGTGTTGCAAACACTATAGAAATAACGACCACTATTGAAATAATTATTCATGACATTATTTTCACAATGCAATACAGTAGTCCAGTAAACAATTTTTACTTGTGTTGTTTTCGTTTCGAAGTCAACCGAAGGCGAGCAAGAGGCCAATATGCCACATCGCTCACAAGCAGTTAAATGTCTCTGAATTCACAAAGTTTAAAAATGAAATTAGATATAATCATATTATAAAGGACCATAAGGGAAAACATAATGAAATTTGCTTATTATATGTATTTTTAAACTATATGATATATTTTCAGGAAATTATGCGAATGTATGAAAACATCATTTAAACATTTTCTATTTCAAAAATATAGTTTAGGATAAAAATAGGCATTCCGAGAAAATTGCATTTTTTTTTTAAAATATATATATATTTATATGGTATTTTAGTTCTTCTATTTACATAAATTATCATTTTATAACACAAAACACAATCTTGTTCTATCAGTGCAAGAGAACACAAATCAATTGTCTTTTCATCTCATGCAATACTGGACCTCAGGTTATTCTGCAACACTCACGAAAACAGCTCACAATAAAATCAACCAACTCCACAGCAAAACGATCGCGATCGCCGATTTTTGAAAAGTCTTACATGGGCTTTCGTAAGAAAAAAAAAAACACTCAGTTTTTTGCATTGTGAGGGGACAAAAATATCTAGAGGAATAAATAACATGTATAAATGTGTCATTTATGACTCTCCTTTAACTGATTCATTTGATTAATGAAAATGGTTTGCTTTCTTTTGATTTCAGGGTCAATCAAGCCATATATACATGTACCTTCATTACTGATGTCATAATTGGAAGCAACATCAGACATTTGGGAACACAAATCTATTTTCATTTCATCCTGAAAAAGAAATTCTTCCACACCACAAAGTTCCGCAAAATGGCACAAGACAAATGGTTTCCTTTGATGTGTTGTTTTATTATTCTGTGGTCATTCCAGGATTGGGCACAACGGCATCGAGCCCATTCTATAATCAAAGAAAAAGAAATTGAGACTTTCATTATTTATACTGAACAAAGACATTGGGATTAAACAAATAAATCCTTGACAGAGATTAGTTATTTTCCTATAACTTAGCATTCATCCTTTGTCTCGGAACACTGTAATGTGGAAAAGGCGCCTCTCCAACGTCTGATTCACACTTCATATACTTCATGAAATATTTGGAGATAAAGAACAGTATTCAAGCTCAAAAGTCCATCAAACAATACAAATTTGGAGCAGAGCAAGCACGGACCTCAAAAACATCAGAGGTGGGATCAAGTGCCACGGAGGCGTGAACATCCTCTGCCGTCCGGTCACACCTGCCGTGTGCTCCATGGTAGGATTTCATTTGTCATACCGGCGTACGCCGAATGCGCCGCTTGACCTTTCGTAACCCGACTTGTTACTTCATTTGACCGGGTTCGCCGGCGTACGCCGAATGCGCCGGTCTGAAATGACCGGCGAGGAAATCGCCGGTCTTGGAAATGCAGAAGGATAAAACGTACGCTGAACTAGGACCTTAGGTCCCCCGCGCAGTTCACGTCTCTCGGGTCTGTTTACTCCGCTACAAAATGTAGTGCGTTGCATACGTAAAGTGAAAATAGAATAAATCGTAATACTGTGAAGCCTTTTCAGTGTAAAAAAAAACCAGAAAATTTATTTTTGTCAAGGGAATAACCATCTGTGATGGGTTTTAGAAAACAAAGAGGGGAAGGGGGGTCGCAGAGCAACATTAACTTCAATATTATAAGATATATGATATATTAGAGTTTAACACATATGGATTATGTTGGGTGACCTGTGGTCTCCCCTTTGATTTTATTATTCCATGTAAGGTTATAGTATCTTTAGAACACAGTGCCTAACCTCTGATCTTCCTACTAAGTAATAGTGAGCGACTCAGAGTAAACGACGTACGTCCAGTCTATGCATTCGCAGATCTCTAACAAGCGGGGGGGGGGGTGAAGATTTTTGCCCCCTACCACCCCCTTTTCATTTCGCTAGGACTTTTCACCAATCCTTTAACATAATGGAATAATTATTTGTTAATAAATTATTTAATGTCTCTTTTGTCTTCCTTATGAGGTCATGTTTAAATATGCGACCTCATCACTTTAACACTCTTTGCCGGAAATCCCTGATTTTTATTTATCTTTCAAAGAAGATGTACACCCTGTATTACAAAGTTTGGGGCTGCATGGAGTTCTCCTCCCCTTTCCCTGGAATTAACACATCAAATTCATAAACCCATCAAAACTACATTAAAAAAAGGAAATAAAATTTTAAAAATGCACCAATTGTTATTTAACTTTGGGATACATATACTGTATTTGAAGATAAGCAAGTTGACTAATCCTCCAAATTCCAATTACATACATGTACATTTCGAGAATTCGGAGAAATTGTGCACTTTTTCCTCGGTCAAAAAATTAGGGTCGCAATTCTTTTTTTGAGAGGATTTGAAAAATAATTCTACACATACCATGATTTTAAATTATTGCCTACTTACAACTTTTAATGACATCGTAATAATGTACAACGTAAGATTACCTTTGTCTCATTTATATACTACAACTTGTGAAGTATGAAATCTTTATTGATGGACAATATAAGACTTCCGCTTGTTTCCATAATCTTTATGCGAATACCAGAGGTATTAAAAAGTTAATAAGACCAGAAGTCACTTTATATCGGACATCTTTAGGGCGACCATAGGTCACCTTATACTGTACACCAAAAGGGAGACCAGATGTCATCTTCCGATCTACATCATATGGGGCACCAGAGGCCACCTTATATTGTACATAAGTAGGGGGACCAGAGGTCACCTTAAATTGAATAACAGTAGGGGGACCAGAGGAAACCTTATAATGCACTTTATCTAAGAAGGGGGAACAAAAGTTATCTTATACTCTAAATCAGTAGGGAGACCAGTAAGCATCTTACTTGTACATCAGTAGGGGGCCCAGAGGACACCTTATATTGTATATCAGTAGGGGACATCAGTAGGAAGACCAGAGGTCACCTTATATAGTACATCAGTAGGGGGACCTGTGGTCATCTTATATTGAACATCAGTAGGGGACCAGAGGACACCTAATATACTTTAGATCAATAGGGTGACCAGAGGGCACCTTATATTGTACATCAAGAGGGGGCACCAGTAGGGGACTCAGAGGACACCTTAAATTAACATCAATAGGGGACCCAGTAGGGGGACCAGAGGTCCCCTTATATTGTACATCAGTAGGGGACCTGTGGTCACCTTATATTGAACATCAGTAGGGGACCAGAGGACACCTTATATTGTACATCAGTAGGGGGACCAGAGGACACCTAATATTACACTTAAGATCAATAGGGGGACCAGAGGGCACCTTATATTGTACATCAGTAGGGGACATCAGTAGGGGGACTAGAGGTCACCTTATATTGTACATCAGTAGGGGACCTGTGGTCACCTTATATTGAACATCAGTAGGGGACCAGAGGACACCTTATATTGTACATCAGTAGGGGGATCAGAGGCCACCTAATATTACACTTTACATCAATAGGGGGACCAGAGGGCACCTTATATTGTACATCAGTAGGGGGACTTGAGGTCACCTTATATTGTATATCAATAGGGGGACCAGAGGTAACCTTATATTGTACATCAGTAGGGGGACCAGAGGACACCATATATTGTACATTGGTAGGGGGACTAGGGGTCACCTTATATTGTACATCAGTAGGGGACCCAGAGGACAAGTTATATTTAACATCAGTAGGGGACTTCAGTAGTGTGACCAGAGGTCACCTTATATAGTACATCAGTAGGGGGACCTGTGGTCATCTTATATTGAAAGTCAGTAGGGGACCAGAGGACACCTAATATTATACTTTAGATCAATAGGGTGACCAGAGGGCACCTTATATTGTACATCAGGAGGGGGCATCAGTAGGGGACCCAGAGGACACCTACTATTACACTTTAGATCAATAGGGGGACCAGAGGGCACCTTATATTGTTCATCAGTAGGGGACATCAGTAGGGGGACTAGAGGTCACCTTATATTGTACATCAGTAGGGGGACTAGAGGACATCTTATAATGTACATCAGTAGGGGGACCAGAGGGCACATTATATTGTACATCAGTAGGGGGACCAGAGGACACCTTTTATTGTACAACAGTAGGGGAACCAGAGGACACCTAATATTACACTTTACATCAATAGGGGGACCAGAGGGCACCTTATATTGTACAACAGTAGGGGACATTAGTAGGGGGACTAGAGGTCACCTTATATTGTATATCAAAAGGGGGACCAGAGTTCACCTTATATTCTACATCAGTAGGGGGACTAGAGGACATCTTATATTATACATCAGCAGGGGGACCAGGGGTCATCTTATATTGTACATCAGTAGGGGGACCATAGGACACCTTATAGTGTACATCAGGGTGACCAGGGTACATCTTATATTATTCATAAGTTTGGGACTTCAGTTGGGGGACCAGAGGACACCTTATATTATTCATCAGTAGGGGGACCAGGGGTTTCTTACTTTGTACACCAGTAGTGTGACCAGAGGTCACCTTATATTGTACATCAGTAGTGGGACCATAGGACACCTTTTATGTACATTAGAAGGGGGAACAGAGGTTACCTCATATTGTACATAAGTAGGGAGCATCAGACGGGGGACCAGGGGTCACCTTATATTTTACAACAGTAGGGGGACCAGGGATCACCTTTTATTGTACAACAGTAGGGGGGGGGGCAGGGGTTACCTTATATTGTACATCAGTAGGAGATAACCGTAGGGGGACCAGAGGTCACCTTGTATTGTACATAAATAGGGAGACCAGTAGTCCCCTTTGTTGTACATTTTTAAAGAAATCAGACATAAAAAAAAATTATATGAATGCAGAGAGATAAAGCATCAACGATTCTAGACCCGACTTAACCAACAGACACCTAAAAAGAAAACAAGGGCGGACCAGAGGGTATAGATAAAATGCATATTAACGAGATGCTAGAGGTTCACTTAAGAACACGACAAGAGGCCTATGGATCTTATAGGTCATTTGAACACCTTGTAAAACTTTAAAACTTTCATTTCAAATAAGCGGTAATAATTAGCAATAATTAGTAGTGCTCATCGAACACAAAAACCCTCATCCTGAGGTCATACATTTCACAATTTTGAAAAAAAGGACCATTGTTCATAAAAAAAAAATTGGTTTATACCAAAGAACAAATTTCAAAGCATTAATTCAATTACAGTATTGTCTACAAATAACATGGTACCCATGAGCCAGGGGCCTTGAAATTTATAATTCTGGAAGACGCTCCCTTGCTTATCATAACCATATGTAGTTAGTTTAATTAATATCCAGGAGCAGAGAGGAAGATTTTTTTTAAAGAATTAAGGAGGCTTGGGGACAACAAATTAACCACAAATTAACCATCAGTTTTAACTTATTTTTTTAGATACGGTATCATAAGCTGTCAGCTATCATTTGGCAAAGAAAAAATTCATACATTTTAGTTTTAAAATTTGATCATTTTTGTATATCTTTAAATGGAGCTCTTCTTTTAAAGGAGATCAAAATAGTCTGAAAATGGCTGCCACCCCTCAGCCTCTTTAATGAATATAAACTTTACAGTTTATATAGCCCCACCGTAACACCGGAACCCCTGACCTTTCGGTCACGAATTTCAAAACTTTGGAGAGAATACCCTTCCTCATCACAACTTTGCATGTAGTTACTAGTAGTTTGTTTAATATCCAGGGACAGAGGGAAATATTTTCAAAGAATAAATGCATTTCATTATTATTATTGTCGTTATGGGTATTTCCTGGGTGAACAGAGTGGTGGATCTGTGTGGTTTTTATGTCACGTGACATGGTCATATAAATAGCAGGTGCGTGCTTAAAAAGTTACTCTACCGCTCGTACAGAACGTGTAAGGAATGGAAACCAGTAAATTAGGCACACACACACATATATATGTATGTATATAAGTATTATTTAATGGTTAAAAATAACGTGTGTTGAAATGAATACAAATGTGTTAAATTTGTAATAAACGTTCTGACGAGCAGCATTCCATACATGTGAGTTGATTATTCTTTCAATACAGAATTAAAAGTATAATTAAATTATATTCGGACAAAGGAAGTGAGAGAGAATATAAATTAATATAAATTTTATAGCCCTGTCCTAATCCCAGGGCCCCTGACCCTGGGACAATGAATTTTACAATTTTGGTCTGGAGTCAATGCTTATAATAATTTTGCCAACAGTTCGACGGCTTGATGTTAATGAGTAAAGAAGATTTTTAAAGATTTCATCAATTGTAGTAATTTCGCCCAAACTTTCTTGCCTTAGGGGGTGGGGGCAGAGACCATGAATTAAAAAATCTCCCTTTCACCCATAGATGCTTTGTGCCAAAATTGGTTGTAAATGGTTGAAAGATTACAGAGAAAAGCTGAAAATGTTCAAATGTTAACGCACAATGCACAGCGCACGACGCCAGAAAAAAAACTGATAGCAATAAGTCACATGCGTTGATTCAATGACCAAATAAGGAGTCCTTTGGTCTCAATATTTATGTAAAATATTAGATGTCTTTTGGTCTCCCTGTTGACTTACAATATAATATTATAAGATGACCTCTGGTCTTCTTATTGATGTAAAATATAAAGTGTCTTCCGGTTTCTTCATTGTCGTTCAAAATAGTGTTATCATTAGTTTTAATGATGTACAATATAATGTGACCTCTTGTCCCCCTACTGATGTACAAATTACGAGGGCTGTTCAATAAATAATGTCCTGAACTGTATGACATACAATACTAAGCTTGCATTTTTCGCATTATTGCATCTTTAATGAATTTATAACAATTGATGTGACTACTTTTCATCACATAGTTTAACTGTGAGAAGCTGGAAAACAAGGGTATTCGAGACATTGCATTAAAAATGAATTGTAAAGAATCAGTTAACTAAAGTAAAATTAAACCGTCCATTAAAGCTGCTGTAAAATTTGTTAAGAATCCCAAAGAAATACTCACTGAAATATGTAAAAATTAACTGCAATCAATGTTTGTTTTATAGACAATTGAGCAGGTGGATTTCACTGATAAAATATACATAATGGGCATCAAAAATGGATACCGTACTTGCAAACAACAATTAAACAAATAATGTACTGTTTGCCAAATTTCAACAAATAATCACTGATGGTGTATGATTGACTATACGACACATAGCAAAGAATGGAGGCGTACAAGACGAGGACAATCCCCCGTTCTGAAAAAAGATATTTCTCAATTCGAAAAGTAGTATTTTTTCAAGATTTTATGGTTTATATCATCTTTTACATATCAAATTCTGTATTTCATTGTTTTAATAATTCATGTATACTAGTAATTTATTTTTTATTCAAGTTTTTATGACATTTGAAAACAAAAAAAAAAAAAGAAAAAGAAAAAGCTTCATGTATGATTCGAACTCTCTTCATAACTCAGGTTTAGTCCAAGACAAACCGCTTTAACCACTTCCGGTACGCTACGAAGTATGTGCACTATTGACGTCTTTCAGTGTGATTTAAATGGACGGGTTTGTTACATTTCCATCATTTAAGCGTTCACGAAGAATGGAGACTTGACCCGTTCATGTTCAAAATTTGTTTTTTATAGCTCTATTAAACCCATTTTCCACTGAATATGCTTAACTGTCAACTTTAAAATAAATATCATCAAATGATAAGTCGTTCAGAAAAATAAAGTGATAAAATATTTTGAAGATGACATTAATGAGAACATGATTTTAGAAAAATTTTGCTTTTTTGTGGATTTTGAAAATTGAAAAACATTTTGTCTCAGAGCGGGGGATTGTACACGCCTTTCAAAATAGACATCATTTCGGGAGTAGATCACACTGTTTTAAAAAAGTTTGACAGAAAAAAAAGCTTATTACTCAAAAGTAACCCTTTAAAAAAATGAGTGAAAACGACTGCGTATAAGAATATATGAACAATAATTAAAAATATCAGTAATTGTGGTTATCCTCGTTTATTTGAATTTCAAACAGATAATGAAACTTGAATCTATTGCTTAAAACCCTCAAAACAAAATTTACAATAAGATGTACTTGACAAAAAAAGCAAAGGTCTGAGAAGAGCAGAGAATTGCAAGAGCACAAATATGGCTTTATAGGCAATTTTCTTAAATATTATTGGTCTTATTGTTCAAATTCGTATTCGGGGATGCAGTTTAATTTATGGAGGAATCTAGAAAGCAATTTTTTGGCAAAAAAAAAAAAAATCAAAAGGTTAATGAGAATAAGGAATTAACAACATTAGATTTTTTTCCATGACAGCGTCCAAACCCGAAAGCCTTGAAGAGTAAAGGAGTCTTGGGGATAAACAAAAGTTAATGTTCATTCACATTAACAATGTTCGCCAGATCTTTCGCCTTTTGACTTGTTTAATTTGCCAAACTTGAGAAAACGCCTTTCAGAAGGAAGAAACAAGTCCAGGAAATGATAGGATCTGCAATAATCCAGTATACAAAGGTTCATACCAGAAAATGAGTTCAAAAAACAATTGAAAATGAATTAGAAATTGGATAAAAATGTTACTTACATGTGTTTAAATGAAAAGATAATTTTAGGTTACATAATTTTAACTAAATTATTGAAAAGCAACATTTGTTTCTTTCCGAGCACCGAAGACATTATTAAACGACCCTTGTATAAGGTGACCTACCGATGTACAATATTAGGTGTCCTCTGGTCCCCCTACTGATGTACAATATGAGATGACCTCTAGTCCCCCTACTGATATACAATATACGGTGACCTTTGGTCCCCCTACTGATGTGCAATATAAAGTGGCCTCTGATCCCGTTTCTGATGTACAATACAAGGTGACCTCTAGTCCCCCTTCTGGTGTTAAATATAAGGTGACCTCTGGTCCCTCTTTTAATGTACAATATAAAGTGGCCTCTGGTCCCTCTACTGATGTACAATATAAGGTGACCTCTGGTCCCCCTTCTGATTTTAAATATAAGGTGACCCCTGGTCCCCCTGCTGATATACAATATAAAGTGGCCTCTGGTCCCTCTACTGATGTACAATATAAGGTGACCTCCGGTCCCCCTACCGATGCACAATATAAGGTGACCTCTGGTCCCCCTTCTGATGTACAATATAAGGTGACCCTTGGTCCCCCTGCTGTTGAACAATATAAGGTGACCTCTGGTCATCCTACTGATGTTAAATATAAGGTGACCTCTGGTCCCCCTACTTATGTACAATATAAGCTGACCTCTGGTCCTTCTGCTGATGAACAATATAAGATGACCTGTGGTCCTACTACTGATGCACAATACAAGGTGTCCTCTGGTCCCCTTATTGATGTTCAATATAAGGTGACCTCTGGTCCCTCTCCTGATGTACAGTACAATATAAGGTGACCACTAGTCTCCGTACTCATGAAAAATATCGGGTGACCTCTGGTCCCCGTACTGATGTACAATATAAGGTGTCCTCTGGTCACCCTACTGATGTACAATATAAGGTGACCCCTGGTACAACTGCTGATGATCAATAAAAAGTGACCTCTCATCCCCTTACTGAAGTACAATATAAGGTGTCCTCTAGTCCCCTTTCTCGTGTTAAATATAAGGTGTCCTCTGGTCCCGCTACAGATGCACAGTACAATATTAGGTGACCACTAGTCCCCGTACAATATAAAGTGACCTCTGGTCATCTTTCTGATGTTAAATATAATTTGGTCCCCCTACTGATGTACAATATAAGGTGACCCAAGGTACCCCTGCTGATGTACATATGTAACCTCTGGTCATCCTTTTGATGTTTAATATAAGGTGACCTCTGTTCCCCCCTACTTATGTACAATATAAAGTGACCTCTGGTCCCCCTACTGATGTTCAATATAAGGTGAACTCTGTTCCTCCTACTGATGTACAATATAAGGTGTCCTCTGGTCCCCTACAGATGTATAGTATAAGGTGTCCTCTGGTCCCCTTATTGGTGTACAATATAAGGTGACCTCTGGCCCCTCTACTGATGTACAGTATTAGGTGACCACTAGTCCCCGTATTATTGTAAAATATCTGGTGACCTCTGGTCCCCATACTGATGTACAAAATAAGGTGTCCTCTGGTCCCCCTACTGATGTACAATAAAAGGTGACCCCTTTTCCCCTTCTGATGTACAATATAAGGTGCCCTCTGGTCCCCCTACAGATGTATAGCTGATATACAAGAGTGGACCTCAGATCATTCTGCTAATGTACAATATAAGATGACCTCTGGTTCTACTACTAATGTAAAATATAAGGTGTCCTCTGGTCCCGCTACAGATGTACAGTACAATATTAGTTGACCACTAGTCCCCGTACAATATAAAGTGACCTCTGGTCCTTCTGCTGATGTACAATATACGATGAATTCTGGTCCTACTACTGATGTACAATATAACGTGTCTTCTGGTCCCCTTATTGATGTTCAATATAAGGTGATCTCTGGTCTCTCTACTGATGTACAGTACAATATCGGGTGACCTCTGGTCCCGTACTAATGTTAATTATCGGGTAACCTCTGGACCCCGTACTGATGTACAATATAAGGTGTCATCTCGTACCCCTACTGATGTACAATATAAGGTGACCTCTGCCCCCCCCTACTTATGTACAATATAAGGTGTCCTCTGGTCCCCCTACAGATGTATAGTATAAGGTGCCCCCCCCCCCCCCACTGATGCACAATATAAGGTGCCCCCTGGTCTCTCTACTGATGTACAATGTAAGGTGTCCTCTGGTCCCTCTACTGATGTACAGTTACTGTACAATATAAGGTGACCTCTTGTCCCCCTACTGATGTACAATGTATTGTGACCTCTGGTCCCCCAAATGATGTACGATATAAGGTATCCCCAGGTCCCCCTATTATGTGCAATAAAAGATTACCTTTGGACCCCTATTGATTTAAAATGTAAGGTGACCTATGATCCCTCCGATGATGTACAATATAAGGTAACCACTGGTCTCCCTAATGATATTAAATATAAGGTGGCCTCTGGTCCCCCTACTGATGTACAATGTAAGGTGATCTTTGGTCCCCCTATTGATGTAAAATATGAGGTTACCTCTGGTCACCCTTTATTACTTTCACGTTTCTGCTAATATATATATTTGAAAGTTGATCTTTATAAAGTTATAGATATGATTATTTTGGAGTAAGACACAGAAAATTGTCTATCATATAAAATTCAATTAATATATAAGGTGACCTGAGGTCTCCGTATTGATATCGATGAATTTACTTTTGTGCCTTTAATGCCTGGAGAGTTCCTATAATGTTTTATTACTACGCAAAATGAAGAACTATTTGCGGGGGACCCCAGGTCCTAGTTCAGCGTACGTTTTATCCTTCTGCCTTGGAAATATGGCGGGAAGAGAAAACAATTGTGAAAATGCAGATACTTTTTACCAAATCGACATGTTCTTTATTTGTTTGCATATTTTGAGCAAATCTCTATTCAAATATTTAAAAAATGTTTTTATTCTCTGAAAAATAAAATTTTTCATGAGGTCCATGGGTTTTTTTTAAATTGAATTTCGAATTATTCTACTAAAACATAATGTAAAAAGTGATAAAACTCAATTAATTGATTATCATTAAGCGTAATTATTCATTTTTAAAAAATGTTTTCGCCGGTTTACTTCATTTGCCTCTTAGCCGTTTTACGCCGGTCATATGACCGGCGCAATTCGGCGTACGCCGATCAGTGACAAATGAAACTGGCCCTATGTTATGATGGGGAAATAACGGAAAAATCCGTCGACAATTCAGTGTGTATATAATAAGCTAACAATAAGTATGAAAAACGTCAGTCAGCATTTGACTTAATGATTTGCTGACATGGTCATTGTTTCTGCCAAAGAACTTACAAAATAATGACTTTAAAGGAGACTGCTTATATTTTTGTTTCAGAATCTTGTTTGTCAATAACTAACCTCGTACCACACTTTCCACAGAAATCGGGGTACATTAATTGTCATTATCCTTTTTCATCCGACCGTCTGTCACATTATCTTCTTCCTCTTCTTCAAACTCCTATTTTATAAAAGCACACTATCCACACCATTTTTTGGAATATGATTGGTGGTGTCCAGTAGATGATCAGCGAGGTTTCGGAATTTTCATTTTCTTCATGGAATCAAAATAGGGGTTAGAAAACGATTTCTCGGAACTTCTGGTACATTTTAAGCAATAACCAATTAATCTATTGGAACTTGGCATACTACTATTATTCTAAAACTGAAATTCTGGGGTTATGTAAATACTAGTAATTAAATGATTTATTTTCTCCAATACTCAAAATTGCGAAAATGAAATTAATTCCAAAACCTTATTACCATATTGCAAATCTACAGGACACTACAAATTATATTTAAAAAGATGACATGTAAAATGAGTTCTTGAAACCCCATACTAGTATTGTCCCAGGATGAAAATGAATACTTCTAAACATTATACTGCACATTTACGAGACACCAGATCAATCATACCTCAAAAGATGATTTGCCTACTGTGTTATAATATATCAGAAATTTGAGAAAATAAGATAATGTGACAGAAAGACAGTCCAAAGAAACAATAAATCAGAACTATAATTTTTTTTAAAGTGTGGGTCTATAATTGATGTTAAATATGGTCTTCGATTACAGGTAATCCCTAAAAAGAATTCAGTTTTTGACATGTTTCAATGGTGCACCATCCCTTCGACCTTTATACCTATACTGAATAAACTGGAAGTGCTGTGATCATGGCATGGCTCAAAAGCCCACTCCCAACCCACCCCATGAGAAAATAATGTGTAAGGGAAGCATGACTTACGTCGAACTGCCGGATGGACACGCCCAAATGTATAGTATATAACACCACTTTAACTGAGTTTCTGGCATTAAAGTGAAAATAGATCGTTAATTTATCAATTTAAAATGAAGGTTAGAAAAATGGAGACAATTACTGAGTTATTAATTTCAACAAATGGTTAGTAAATCGAAGCTGCACTTCAAATATATTTTAAAATAAACCTAGACAGAAAAAATAGGCGAAGCTCACATTGCTCTCTCGTCATACCAGTATTGGATTTCTCGTGTCTCATGCTGTAACGATTTTGTGTACACATCCCAGTTCAAATAAATATCTTGAAAATTGTCTAGATATTAGCCGGGATTATCACCCCAATGTTTGATTATTCCACGAGGGAATGTTAGTAAATATGAACTTGTAGATCTAATTACAATACCTTCATTCATCTAGGAACAGGAAAAAAATTGGTCTGGCGTAAATTTTGGCTTTATGAAGGCCAGAAGAAAATGAAGGTGGGGGAATAATCGTGTAAATTAGTTACCCCAATAGGTGTGTCCATTTAAATATATAATATACATATACAGGAACATTAAAAAGGTGAATATTTACTAAACAGACATGGGCCTGACAGTATATTGGATGTGTTTAATTGTGCTTTCACTAGGTTAGTGCACTTTTCAATTGTGACTTGTTTTTTCGGGAGAGAGAAGGGCATAAATTAATTGTTCTAAGAAAAATTATGAATGTACATTTTTGAATTTTTTGCAATAATCAGAAAAAGTGTAATTCATAAAGAAAAAAAAATGTTTATTTCATAATCTAATATATGTCTGTAAACTTATTCATATGTACATGTGAAACATATGGAGATAACGAACAATACTGAAGATCAGAAGTCCATTTAACAATACAAAATCAGAGCAGATCAAACACGGACCTCCAAAACATCAGAGGTGGGATCACAGGCCATGGAGGAGCAAGCATTCCCTGTCACCGGTCACACCCGCCGTATGCTCCTTGTCATGATCGGGAAATAACGGGAAAAATCCGTCGCCAATTCTGTGTATTAATATTCAAATGGATTAACAATTAATATGAAAAACGTCAGTCAGCATTTGACTCAACGATAAATTGAATTTGCTGACAAGGTCATTGTATCGACTATACAACTTTTAAAATGATGACTTTAAATGAGTCTGCTGGAATTCTTGTTTCATAAACGTGTTCATCAATGATTTACCTCAATTTAGAAATTGTTCATACGTAGAGCATGCTCTTGCGTACCGAATATGTGTATAAGCTCGGTTTGCTTAAATTATTTTATTAACATAGCTAGGAATGAAAACTATCAAATGAAATAAATTGTGATAACGAACAGTCTTCAAGCTAAGAGTCCATTAAACAATATAAGTTTTGGAGCAGATCAAACGCAGATCTCTAAAACATCAGAAGTGGGATCAGGTATCATGGAGGATGGAGCATCCCCTGCCGATCAGTCACACCCTATCAGGACAAAGAGCACACGACAAGTGCATGTGACTGGTCGGCAGGGTATACTAACTCCTTCAGGGCACCCGATTTCACGTTTGATGTTTTAGAGGTCTCTGTTTGCTCTACTCCAAAATGTGTATTGTTTAATGGTTATTTGAGCTTGATCTGTTTGCTATCTCCATGTGTTTCATTAATCTTTGTTCACTTATCACTTTACAACCGCATCAAACAGACTGAAATATATGCACCAGATTCCTCATTATTTTAATACAAATCTCGGTTAAAATTTCACAAAACTGGATATTATCACACTTTCTGAATCCCTATACCTATACACGAATATCTGATTTCATGGACATAAATGCAATAACAAGTAACACGAATTATTTTCAGTACGAATATAGTAAACTGAGCTCGTAGATAGATTAACCAATAAGTTAAGACAGAAACTTGCATTTTATGATAAAAAAAAATTACTTAGATTAGTCACTCAAAATAATGTTATAAATTAACTCGTTTACTGAATTTTCCAGTTATCAAGAAAAGAGACAAAATACTTCCAAATCAGCAAACAAAGCATCACTGTAATAAACCATATAATTTAATTGCAAATTATTTTATCAAAATTGATTAATTGGCAGAAGTGATAACCCAAAAAGTGATAACCCAAAAACATTTTATATTAAATCAAACCATTGAAGTACTCATTTACCTAATAATTTTTTAAAGATAAAATAGAAATAATCTCAGCCATTTATTGGTTTCCAATTATTCTCCAGGCGTAATTACATTTAACGTTTAATTATATATAGCTCGAAAATGTACTTGCTTGAACCAGTAATGATACTTGAGAGATACTTGAGAAAAAAACTTGGGTACATGCCTGACTTTCTAAGATTTCTTCATAACATGCTACTAAAACTGAAGGGGGAACTCTTTCAACCATTTCAATACTAGAATATAAATAAGTGTTTTGCTCGGCCTTCAATTCAACATTAAGTATACTAGTAATTCGACGACGTTTTATCAATTGAAAATATTAATTTTCACCAGTAAATTGATTCGATATACCGGGGAATCCTTTTTGATTTAACTACACTGTAAAAAATAATAACTAGTTAATGTCACGAAGAAAACTAGCAGATTCGCTGTCCATACAATCACTACCTTCATAGTAGTTTTACCAGATATTGGTATATTTACTAGATAGATTAGTAAATTTAGAATTGATGAGTAACTTTCACTAGGTATCTAAGTATCTATACGACCCCCGCTCCACAACTCACTATCTTAACCAGTAAACTGAAAGTTTACTAATCACGACCAACGCTTTACGAAACACACTAGTTAAATTCACTAGGTTTTTCTTTCAGTGTATAGAAGAGACGACAGAGTATCACATATCTGTTTCATATTTATTTTCCTAGAAAAATAGGTAAATTGGTAATCTAAAAATCAAACTTTATTATAAACACAATTTCCGTCGCCAACTTCCCATATTTATGTAATAATTTGTCATGATTATTTGCATTTAGGGTTCAAGTTGGTTCGATACGCAAGAGCATGCTCTGCGAATTAACAATTTCTTAAACGATGCAAGCGCTATTGCAAATAAGTTGTTTTTTTAAGCCAACGTTTCGCAAACTCTATCGTCGATTTAATGACCGTATCAGCAAATATGATGCGACGTCAAGGAACGAAAATGTTGACTGAAGTTTTTCATACAAATTTTCACATTGCGTTGTCTACGGATTGTTCTGTTTTCCCGATCAAGAGATCAAGACAAGGAACACACTGCGGGTGTGACCGGTTGATAGGGGATGCCTTCTCTTCTATGGTACCTGAACTTAAATCAACTTATGTTTTTATAGGTCCGTGTTAAAAACTCTGTTTTGTATTGTTTTAATAGACTTTTTTTTTGTTTGATTACTGTTTGTTATCTTCGAATTTCCAACCACGGAAAATACTTTTTAAAGATATATGTTGGCGTGCTTATAAATTAAAACTTTTTATTATTTTTTTTTACAAATGAGGGGTATTTCAACAGGATTACACAAACGAATATATTTCCAGGAATCTGGTTTGTTTTTCATTGAAGTAAAGTTTTTAAAGAATGTATGCATATCGACGTAAAATTGTTGAAACTGTACTAAAACTTTAAAGAATAACATTTTAGAAAACCTTACCGTAACACCATTGATATATTTATTTTACTATTCTTGCAATGCCATGCGCAAAAAGTGAAACAAAATTAAATATCTTCATCTTGTAGAAAAAATTACAGACAATGGATGAAAAATTCAGAATTGATTTTAAAGATCATTTCACGTTTTGGACATCAGAGAAACGCCAAGAAAAATATAAAAAAAAATATAAAACGAATGCGTGTAGTACAAATTAAGTATCTTTGTGTTTTTTACATGTCGCAGTTTTGCAAGCAAAGTAAAAGTGTAAGAGGGTTAAAAAAATTGATGGAATGACTTTTTATAGTGACATAGGCAACAATGTTCGCTAAAATCAAAACTGGTATACAAAATCCTAAATTTTACTCATGTATTAGGATACCTGTATACTACAATTCAAAACAAAATGAAAGGAAACAACGGTAAACAGATTTCATTAAGGTTATTGAAACTGGATGAAAACATAGAGCCAGCTAAAAACGGACAAATGATGTATTTTTAACGATTTATTCAGACACAAACTAGCTCTTCTTATCATTCTCCAGCACACCTCAAAAGGCTGAAATTGTTAAAAGCCTTTAATACTGTTGATGTTATCTTTATATTTGTATTACAGATCCCACATTGGAAACACTTGTCAGTGAGTTCTCATCGAACACTACTGTGTTACTCGGAAACGATGCCACACTTTTATGTACCATTAAGTATCAAACGGAGGGGAGTATTGTTTTGTGGAAAAAGGTAAATGTATATGTATTAAAACAATTGTTGTCATACTTATTGTTAGTCCAATATTTACACACCGAATTGATGACATATTTTCCGTTACTTCCCGATCATGACAAGGAGCACACTGCGGGTATAACCGGTCGGAAGGGATGTTCACTTCTCCATGGCACCTGATCCCATGCACCTCTGATGTTTTGTAGGTCCGTGTTTGCTCTGCTCCTATTTTGTATTGTTTTACGGACTTCGGACTTCTGAGCTTGAATACTGTTAGTTATCTCCCTATGTTTCATTTAGTGTGATTTCATTTAGATAGGATTTTTAGATGTCAACAAGCAACTAATCAATATCAATTTAAAAGAATACATTTTATTTTCTTTGAATTTTGTTTTAAGTACGTGTTTTGAGAACAAAAATTATACATGTGTGCTTCATAACATTGGGTAACACATTGATCCTGAACATTTTTTCATGAATTTGACTTCAGTTTGTTGTTTTAATCAGATTGACTCGGGATCGAATATACTGACATTAAACAACAAAACGACTCACAAGGAGAAATACGAAGTGGTGGATCAATATAATTTAATGATCAAAAGAGTTGGGTTCCAGGACGAGGGACTTTATGAGTGTGATACAGGAGAACAACGTCTGACAGTGGCCTTACAGATAGCAGGTGCGCGAAATAGATAGCAATATTATTTTTATCATTTATTCCAAGCTCTCTGATTGGCTCAAATTTGATCACATGATTTAGTATATAACAGCATAAAGACTTGAATTACTATTTTTAGAATCTGAAATGCATATCGACTTAATGTTTCTTAAAATGGAGATAATTTTTTTTTTTGGTAAAACAAAAAAATAGTACTTATCAACTCATCAAGTATGACTTGATGTATCTGGAAAAAAAAATATTTACTACAACTTCTATTATTATTTTTTCATGTTCCTTAATTGATGAGACGTAACAATGCCTTGAAGCCTTGAATTAGGATCTACTTTATATCAAAACATATTGGATAACTTTGTCAAAAATTTATACAAAACGTAATCAAATAAATTAAGTATTTTGAATAAGCAAATCCTCTAAATTACTCCATCAATATAAAGGAAACACATGAACATTAAATAGCTTATTTTATTTTGATCTCTAGTCTCTAAGCGTTAAAGAGAAAAGACTCGTGCCTTGTTCCCATTATTTTCATATTTTGTTTTGTCAATCTATGTAAAAAATAATATAACAAATGTAGCCCTTTAATTCGGTCAATCCATAGATATATCGACTTCACAGAAAAGAATATCGACCTCGCACTTCGTGCTTGGTCGATATGCTTTTTCTGTGAAGTCGATATATCTATGGATCGACCTCATCAAAGGGCTATATTTATATAATATCGAATATTTTTATATTACTGCTTAAATTTCATTAACGTTCTAAAAACTCCGTATCCCAAAAGGATGAAATAATATTACTTACGGTAACAGATAATTGAATAAAGTTAACGTTTATTGCCATAGTTATTTGGTATATTACATCATGTGGGAAAAAAGGAATGACAGCTTATCAAAATTGTGAATACTTAGAAACTCTGTAGACAACAATATTACAGACAATGAAATTTAAAACATTTTCAGTGTGAATACTGTTAAACAATTTACACAAATAATAGTGCACATATACCCCTTGTAACAGAAAATCACCCAACTACTTTGTCTTCTTAAAAATCTTTTAACCAATCGTTATTTCTGCATTTTTCAAAGCTTTCGGTTTTTTGCTAAAATTCTTGATATTGATTTGTTTCAAATTAGATTTAATAAAGTATAAAGAGAACAAAATTCGTTTTGAATGGATTATGAAAGTAGACACAAGTCCCATACATTTATACTTTTTTATTCACATAATTAGAAAATTGAGTCTTGTAAACTTTATTAGAGACTTAGGATTTGCAATAACGACGATTACAAATGGGTCTACATGCATCTTCTGGCACCATCAAAACTCTAGTAATCCTCCAAAAAGACGCATGGCGTTACCAAACAGATCTTATGTAAGACCATGTAAGGCAGATCTTATGTAAGACATCTAACGATATGTTCTTGCAACAGAATCGAACGTCTTAAACCTTAATATCCATACTTTGAAAAATTGCACGAATTGTCCTTTGTATGAAAATCACGGTCTATCTTTAAACGGTTGAATACAATTAATATAATGAACATTAATGTTAGTTAAATTTAGGCAATAAGGGTTCTACATATATATGTGGATGAGAATTTCCACGTTTTCTTGTCTGCTGACCCTGGTCCTTGTAATAAAATGTTAAGAAAACGAACAATTACCATGCTTCTTCACCAAAGATTCTGATAGACGCCATCTTAATTAGAAAAAATTCCTACGAAAATGAAATTTAAACTTCCTGGATAAATAGTATGGAACAATTTTTTTTTTTTTTTTGCAGTTCCAATGACAAACATGTCCGTTCACTGGGACGTACCTGTGCCTTTCCAGCGGAACGCATTCGTCAATTTGACGTGTGTTTCTATAAATAGCCGCCCTCCCGCGACGTTACGCTGGTTCCGTGGAGCCCACGAAGTCTCCCACGCGTCAGTGAACAATGACAAAACGACGCGGCAAAATGGTAATGTTTATACATTTGCTATTCATATCATTTGTCATTATCTTCTAATGAAAGTGGAAGTTACCAATGTGTCTCAAGTTATGTCTGTCAAAATGCCATTATTGTTTGTTTTCTTCTTTTTTTTATGAAAGAGACATTTTATTCAGTTATCTAAATGGAGTGTAGTAATTCGGTAGATTGTCTTTCTGCAGGTTATGGGGACTCTTCCAGCACTTTAGTCGGTCAGGTTTCCTCCGAGGACGTACCTTATGTTTGTATCGCAGACCTACCAGATAACC